>NC_085139.1:100987116-101095075 GCF_024139115.2 Armigeres subalbatus | reverse complement strand
AACAGAATTGTTCGACATTCTGTACAGAATTCGATTGGATTCTGAAGAGGAACTGTTGGGTTTAAGAATCCGTCCGTTAACACATGCAATCGAACGAAGTACAATGAGCGTACTTCAGATAGTGTAATGATAGCCTACTAACAATAATGCATAGATTCGATAGCCATTGGAAAATGATGCGGAAATAGGGTAACAATTATGCCCAACCACGGACTGTGTTGAAGTGCAGTGCAGTATATCTGAATCTTGTTTGGCAATCATCAGAAGTTTCTATTTGAAATTTTCTGCAAAAGTTGGTCACGTTCCCTGTGGCTTAGCCAAATCATAGATTTGAAATACTTCTTTAGATTTTGACAACGTTCTACTGGAAAATTCTGTTGGCATCTGATAAAAGTCTTATTGATTTTTTTTACAGGATTATTAGGATTTATGTCAGAATCCAATTGCGAATTCAACTAGAATTCAGACTTTTGTTTGTTTGTTTTATTTTTTCTAGAAAGGATACTGTTGTTGGAAAAAATTTCACAACCATCTGAGTGCAATCCGCATGGCAACATAATCGATTCTATACTCCGTACAAAATGAAAAAACTATTGGAGTTTTGAGTAAATTCTTTTTGGAATTCGGACAGAATCCGCTCGGGATTTTTAGAAGAATACGATCGTGATTCTAAGAAGATTCGGTTCATCATTGTGGGCGAAATCCGTTGGTGACTATTAACAGAATTCGCTTGGCATTTTGAGCAAAAATTTCTCAAGATTCTGAACAAATTCTAATCAGGATTTAAATTCTTGACATCCATCTAAGCATAAACCCATCAGGAGCCTAAGTAGACTCCACTCGGCAAACTAAGAATCCGCGAGGAATTTTATAAATAATTTAATTCGAAAGAAATTCGGAGCAGAATCCAAACGGCATTCGAATCAGAACCCGCTCGGAATTCTGAGAAAAAATCGTATGGGCTTCAAAACAGAACCCGCTTGCAACCTTCAAGAGCAGAATTCGAATCAGAACCCGTTCAAAATTGAACGGAAGCCATCCGAATTCAGGACAGAATCCGTTCAAAATTCTGAACAGAATTCGTTCTGTATAGACCTGTGCGCCGAAGTATTTGTGAACGGCGGCGGCGTAAGGCCATTTTTACACCGGCGGCGGCGTCACGCCGTAAGCAAAGTTCGGCGGCGGCGGCGGCGTGGATCGGCGTGAATAATTTCAAGCTGAGAAAAAAAATCAAGCATCAAGGCCGATCATGCTTTTATTGAATTTTAGGGTTTTTGTACAATTGCTAGCTACAGACAGACTGATAGGGTGAACATGCTAATAGCTATAGCTTGTATCTCCACAGCAAAAGTTTACATTACATCTTCCACTAGGATATTACCGCATCACAGCACATAAGTTCACTGGAAAGTACTTCAGATATAAATCCAGAAATTCGTTTGGAAATTCCTCGAGATATTCCTCAGAAAATTCGAAAAACTAGTTTAGAATTTCCCTATGAATTCTTCCAGAACTTTCTCCAAGAATTCACTTGAAAATTTATTTGGGTATTGCTTCGGAAATTCTTTCCAAAATTTCTCCAAAAGTTCTTTCAGGAATTTCCTTGGAAAATGCTTTAGGGATTGCTTCGGAAATTCCTTTACGGAGTCTTTTAAGAATTTCTTCGGAAATTCATTCGAAAACTTTTTTAGGAATTCCTTTGGAAATTCCTTTAAGAATTCTTTAGAAAATACCCATGGGAAATCCTTCATGAATTTCCATCGGAATACCTACGGACACTGTTCTAGGAGTACATCCGGAAATCCTTTTAGGAGACCTTCGGAATTTGATTTAGTTTTTTTAATTCCTTCAAGAATTTCTTCCAGTAATTCCCTAAAGAATTTCTTCGGAAACTCTAAGAAGGTATTTTTGGTATTCTTTCGAAAGGGACGATTCAAATATGACGTCCACTACTTTTTGAGATTTCTAGAACCACCCTCCCCCCTCTGTCAGGCTTTTTTGAATACCTGGTATATGTACTGTCACAAATTCATAGACCCCCTCCCTCCCTCAAAACCTGTGACATCATTGTTGAACGACCCCAAACTTTCCTCTAGAATTTATTTAGAACTGAATTTCCTATAGGACTTCCTTCGGACATTCCTCCGGAAATTCCTTTAGCAACTCTTCCAGAAATTCCTGTAGAACTTCGAAAATTTCTTCAGAAATTTTTTTGGGAAATCTTCGGAAATTTCGTTTGTAAATTTATTTAGTTTTTTTTAACCGTTGTTTAAGTGTTTTTTTTAATTGAAAATAAGTTTAACACTCAAATACCTTTGGAAATTTCTTCAAAATTCCTCCAAATTAGAACTCTTTCTGGAAGTTTTCCTGGATGAATTTTGTATGGTTTATTGAAGGAATTTCCTATAGACCTCCTCGAGGAATTTCTGAAAAAAAATTACTACCTGTATGAATTTCCGACTCCATTCTTGAAGGAATAACCGAAAGAGAACCTGAACAGATTTTCTAACAAAATTTTTAAATGAATTTCAAAGAGGTGAACCAGTCGAGGGCTGAAAACCTCTATAATAAATTTTTGTTG
Source organism: Armigeres subalbatus (assembly GCF_024139115.2). Classification (NCBI taxonomy): domain Eukaryota; kingdom Metazoa; phylum Arthropoda; class Insecta; order Diptera; family Culicidae; genus Armigeres; species Armigeres subalbatus. The sequence goes on along the minus strand of NC_085139.1, from coordinate 101,092,494 downwards.
ACTATTACCTGGCTCTTTCAGTCTTATAAAGCAGCTAAAACGTTGTTGCGTCTATCTTCCGACATTTTGGTGTATATTTCACTTTCTTCAGCGATTTAGATGCTACGTTTCGTTGTGTATGTGTGTGTGTCCTGTATGACAATAGAGCTAACAAACTATAGAGGAAAACTGTCGCTATCGTCACTGACGAAACATCTTTTGCTGACGTTTTAGCTGCTTTATAAGACTGAAAGAGCCGATAATAGTCAAACAAAATTGAGCACAACATTCGAAAATATCACACCAACTCTATAATAAAGAATAAAAAAATGAATTTCTGAAGGAATATCCGAGAGAACTTTGAAAGTAATGCATGAAGAAATGTTCAATGGATTTTCCGAACAAATAGCTATTGGTATTTACATAGAAATTCCTATATTTCTCCAGGAATTTCTCCGAAAGTCCGGACAGTAGTAAAACAAACTCAGTTTTGGTTCTAAAATCAAGACTACATGCCAAGAAAAACTCCTCAGGAATTCTTTGGGAATTTGCTGCACGAGTGCCTTCAAAAATTTCTACAGATTTTTTTTTCAAAAATACCTTAAATAATTCTCTAGGAAAAATGTTCAGGAATTAATTCGGAAAGTCATCAAGAAACTCATTCTAAAATACCTTCAAAAAATCCGTCAGTCCTTGAAAAAAATCTCCACAAATGAAACTAGGCTTTTCTTCGAAATTCCCCTCAGGAATTGCTTCGGAACTTCTTAGGACCTTAAGAAATTTCTTAAGGCATTCTTCTGGAAATTCCTTCAAAAATTCTTTTAAGATTCATTCTGACCATTCCATTAGGAATTCCTTCAGAAATTTTTTTTTTTGAATACTTTTAGTAATTTCCAGTCATTTAGATGGGTACACTTCCCCACAGTTGTAATGGATTCGACATGCCCCTCAAAGAAGCCATCCCCGGAAAGCTCAAAAAGGATTGCGAATCTATGTATTAGTCTGTTTGATTACATTGCTGAAAGGAGATTCTCTCTATCCCGCGGGCTTTGCGTAAGTGTCTCTGTTTACGGGTCCGCCACCTCCGTTTTTGGCCCTCCACACAGAAGTGCATTGAAAGCAGAATGGTAATTAAATTCGATCGTATTATTAGGTGAAGCAACAACATACAAAAATTTCTACAAAATTACTTCAGAAGTAGTTTTAACAATTCCACTGGAAATTTTCCAGGTATTTCATAAGACATTCCATTCCCTCGGAAATTAATCTAGTAATTCCTTCGGAATTTCCAACGCCATTTCCTTCCAAAACTCTAGGACGAATTTTCAGATCCTTTCCTAGAGCTATTTCCAAAGGACCTCCTAAAGGAATTATCAACATTCTTAAATTTCTTAAAGAATTTCTTTGGGCATTCCTCCAAGAATTCCTTCAGAATTTTCTCCAGAGATTCTCTCAGAAAATCCTCCAGAAATTACAACGGAGATAAATCAAGAAATTCCTCAAAGCTCTAAGAATTTTCTTCAAATATTCCTTCAGAACTTCCTCCAGGACTTCCTGGAAATTATTTCAAGAAAACCAAGAAATTTCTTTGGGAATTGTTTATTGAAATAAATCGAAACAATGTTTTTTTCAGAACGATTCTAGCAATTACAAGAAAGAGTGAAGGAAATGTTTAATTTGGTGGGTCACGTGTCCCATCGTGCTCCAGCTCCAGAAGCCAAAAGATCAGTTTTGCATTCGCATATCATGAGGCTAACACAATGATAGTCCATGCCCAGGGAAGCTGAATAAATCCTACGAGACTGGGAATCCAAATCCAACATTCATTATGGTGTTGATTTATAGCCGCGTTTGTAAGCACTGGGCCAATTAAGATATGTTACATTCAAACCTTTAAAAACATGATGAACCACCCAATGCGACCAGAATGAGGTTATTCCACATGAAGTTACATATATTAGCAGTTCATCGTCACGCTCATTGATTGTAGATCTGTAGCCAAGAAGTTTTTGACCTAACATTTAACACGCCAAAGCGGGGTAAAGCAACAGGGATAAAAGTAAACAAATCTTCTAAAGGTATAATAGCTATTTAATGAATCGCCTGCTTTGAGCGTGCTTACAGCGGCACACTAGGAGTTGACTTTCTGAAATCAGTATGACGAAAGGCATCTAAGGCTCGATTTCTCAAAATTAAGCACCTTCATCGAAAAAATATTTGGTAGGCGTAGGACACCTTTCTGCATAACCGGTACCAAATAGTTTATCATGAAAAGGTCCTAATTTTGTGAAACCCGCGTTAGATGTCTTTCACCATACAAATTTCTGGCGGTTAACTCAGGCTTGCTATTTGCACATATGCGATAGCGCCTGGATGTGGAAGCGGCGGGTAGAAAATCAGCCACTGCCAATAATTCATTAATGCTTGATAGGTTGTCTTGGCGCGGCAGATGCGAACGCACTGCATAATGTGATTTTTGTGTTGGCCAAACATCGGCGTGAAATACGAAATTCGGCGGCGTAGAGCCAACCGGCGTATGGCGCGCCGCCGACACCTTGACCGGCGTCGGCGTACGTCAATAAGAGAGTTTATCGGCGGCGGCGTGGCGCGGCGGCGCGCAGGTCTAGTTCTGTACATTCTGTACAGAATTCAATTGGTATTCTGAAGAGGAACCGTTGGGTTTGGGAAGAATCCGTCCAGGATTCTCCTCAGAATTTCATTCGTATTCTGCTCAGAAGCCTGAATGGTATCTGCTTATAATCCTGTACGGATTCTGCTTAGAATCCTGAACGGATTCTGCTCAAAATTCTGAAAGATTTATTCTTAGAATCCCGAAGTGATTCTGCTCAAATTTTCGAACGAATTTTGCTCAATATCTCGAACGGAGTTTGCTCAGAATTTCGAGCGGATTCTGCCCAGAATTTCAGACGAAGTCTGCTTAGAATTCTGAACGGATTCTACCCAAACCGAACGAAAAATTTATTCCTAGAACCCCGCACTGATTCTGCTCAAATTTTCGAACGGATTTAGCACAATATCTCGAACGGAGTTTGCTCAGAATTTCGAGCGGATTCTGCCCAGAATTTCAGACGAAGTCTGCTTAGAATTCTGAACGGATTCTACCCAAACCGGACGAAATCTGTTCGGATTATCAAACGGATGCCTTTCAGAAAGCCGAGCGGGTCATCCTGAATGGATTCTGCTCAAAATCCCAAACGGATTATGCTCCCAATTTAAGACAGATTCTGCTCGAAATTCCGAACGAATTCTGCATAGAATCTACTCAGTGACTGAGAAAATTTTATTGTTCTCTTTTTCCCCACGAAATTTTACTTCATTTCCGTCAAAAGCGGGACTACTCAAAACTATGAGTTGTCCTGCTTTTGACGGAAATTGAGTAAAATTTCCGTGGGAAGAAAAAAGACACGGCAATACAATTTTACTCAGTCACTGAGTAGATGAAAGTTAGAGTGCAGAAGCCCGAACGGATTTTGTTCAGAATCCTGAACAGAATCTGCTCAAAATCCCGAACCGATTTTGCTCAAAATCCAGAGCGAATTCCACTCAGAAACCCTAACGGATTCGGCTCAGAATCATGAATGGATTTTGCTCAGTATCACGAACGGATTCTGTTCAGAATCCCGTACAGATTCTGCTCAGAATCTTGTATAGATTCCGCTTAGAATATCTAACGGATTCTGCTCAGATTTCCGATCGATTCTGCTAAGAATTGCGAACGGTTTATGCTTAGAATTACGTACGAATTCTGCTGATCATACCGAACGGATTCTGCACAGAATCCTGAACGGATTATCCTCAAAATTTTAAACGGATTCCACTCAGAGGCCCGAATGGATTCTGCTCAGAATTCCGAAAGGATTCTCATTAGAATTCTTGACAGATTTTGCTCATAATCCCAACAGACTGCTCAGAATTCCGATCGGATTCTGCCCAAAATTTTGAACGAGTTCTTCTTCTCGTAATTCCGAACGAATTCTATTCATATTGCTGACGGATTTTTCTTCATTAGCCGGGGAATGGTTTTTGCACATAATATCGAACGGAATCAGAATCTCAATTGTATTGGGCTCAGAATATAGAACTGATGCTACTCAGATGCCCGAATGGAGATTGTTCTGAATAACGATAGGATTCGATTTAGATTCACGAACGGATTCTGTTCAGAATCCCGAAAGGATTCTGTTTATAATCTGAGCTGATTCTGCTCAGAATCCCAAGCGGATTCTGTTCAGCATCCCGAGCGGATTCTGCTTAGAATTTTGAAATGGTTCTGCTCAGAATCCCGATCAGACTCTTCTCAGAATTTCAAACGGATTATGCTCAGAATTCAGAACGGATTCTGCATTGAATGCAGAACGGATCCTGCTCAAAATTGTTGGGATAACAACTAGTGTGCGACTCTTCGCTGTAGACGAAAGATGGGTAGGAAGCAGGCGCCAGTTAATTGTAATTGCTTTTTGGTATAGATAAGGGAATATTGTAATTGATGATAATCCAATGCCAATGAAAATCGACTTTTCGAATTTCAGAAACGGGTAGTGCTCAAAAGATTCATCTCCTCGAAAAAAGTCCCTATGTAGAATTTCAGCTCAATCGGACTTCGTTAAGGGTTTGACCAAAGCGGTCAAAAGTTGACTGTTTTGAAGCACGAAAATTTCCCAAAGAGTGGGGGGGGGGGGGGTTTGTGTGTTGATGCGGTCAAAATTCGTAATCGATTTTTGTATGCCAAATATCTTAGAAATCAATGAAACGTCAAGATCTGGTGTTATCTCTAAAAAAATGAAAAAAAAGTCTTTTTAGGACTTTTGCTACAAAATTTTCCTAAATCAATTTTTGTTTTATGCCAAATGTCTTAGAAATGCATGAAACGTCGAGATCTGGGATAATTTCAACATAGCGTTGAAACTCCAAAGATTTTTTTTTCGAAAGTTCTAAAGAATTTCCTGTTGAAATTTCAAAAAGTTCTCCGAAGAAACGAAGAAAAACTTCGAGTGGAAATACCGAAGGATTTTCCGGAAGACTTCCCGTTGAAACCCGAAAAAGTACTCGTTGAAATATAATTTTTGAACGCCGAAGACCACGAGGCCGAAGGCTGTTTGACCGAGTACGCCTTTTGTCGAAATGGACATCCGGGCGGCAGAACAGTTCCTTTGGTTGACCAAGTCGTTTGGCCGAAAATGCCATCGTTGGTAGACTGCTGATTTGTCCAAAAAGGATATTCGGACGAAAGTGTCATTCGGTCATTTTATCGACTGGTTATTTCATCGAAAAAGTCGTTTGGTTGAATAGGTCATTTGGTCGAAATGGTTATTCGGCTAAAAGGAGATATTCGTGCCAGATTGCTCTTTCTGCCAAACGACCATTTCTATCAAACATCTTTTTCGACCAAATGATCTATTCGATCAAACGACATTTTCGATCATACGGCCACTTCGGCAAAATGGCATTTACAGGCAAAGAACTTGATAGTGCTAATAACTTTTTCGACCAAATTACCAAATCGCTTTCGGCCAAATGAAATGTTCGGCCAAACCATTTTCGACCCAACAACCGTTTCGGACAAACGTTCAATTCGGCAAAGTGGAATTAAAAAAATGGCTTTCCTCAGAATGACTTTCGGTAAAACGACGAGAAGATCCGTTCGGCCGTATTGTGGTCTACGGCCGAAATGTTTTTAGCCGAATATTTAGTTTGGTCGAAACTCGTCTGGTCGAAAATGAACATACGGCCGTAAATTTCAATAGGCCAAATTGATCATATGGCCGAAAAAGTAACTTGTCTAAATAGGTCATTTAAGCGAAAATGCCGTTTGCTGAAATGGTCGTTTGGCTGATTTTTTAACTTTACTTTCGTGAATTTTGAAATGACTTCAGTCCTCCACCGTTGGCTTTTTTCAATTTTCATTTGGGCATACGGCCGAAAACGTCGTTCGGCCGAACTGATCCTTTCGTCGAAAAATTCGTTTGACAGAAAAGCCATTTGATCGAAAATGGATCGACATTTTTGATCATACACAATTAGTTTTTATTTCTGAAAAATCCACACAGCCGTGTGCCCAATCTCGGTAAAAATTTATCAAATTGCTGAGATCTACCGTGATTTTCCGCAAAATTGCATTTTCAACCAGATGACGTATTCGCCGAAACGACCTGTTGGGCAAACGGCTTTTTCTGCCAAATTTCGCTTTCGGTCCAATTTAATTAACGGTTTTCTAATCAATAACCATTTCGCTCAAATATTAATTTCGGTCAAATGGAATTCGGCTAGATGACTTTCAGAGTAACATGTTTTTCGGCCAAATAGCTTTCCGTCGAATGAATCTCGGTCAAACGACCCTCCCTCTGTTTGCATTATTTCCCGTGAAATTCTTAAGGACAATAAAAAAGTATTTCCGAAGAAATCTTAAGAAACTCCCTTAATTTTCAAAAAAAAAATCCCGTGGGGCTTCCAAAGAATTTCTCGAGGTCAAAAGCCTTCTTTCAAGAGGCTCGGAAGCCTGCTTTCAAGAGGCTCGGAAGCCTCCTTTCAAGAGGCTCGGAAGCCTCCTTTCAAGAGGCTCAGAAGCCTCCTTCAAGAGGCTCGGAAGCCTCCTTTCAAGAGGCCCGGAAGCCTCCTTCAAGAGGCCCGGAAGCCTCCTTTCAAGAGGCTCGAAGCCTCCTTTCAAGAGGCTCAGCCTCCTTCAAGAGGCCCAGCCTCCTTCAAGAGGCTCTGGAAGCCTCCTTCAAGAGGCCTGGAAGCCTCCTTCAAGAGACCTCGAAGCCTCCTTCAAGAGGCTCTGGAAGCCTCCTTCAAGAGGCCCGGAAGCCTCCTTTCAAGAGGCTTGGAAGCCTCCTTTCAAGAGGCTCGGAAGCCTCCCTTCAAGAGGCCCGGAAGCCCTTCAAGAGAGGCCCCAGCCTCCTTCAAGAGGCTCGAAGCCTCCTTCAAGAGGCCCAGCCCCTCTCAAGAGGCCCAGGCCTCCTTCAAGAGGCCCAGCCTCCTTTCAAGAGGCCTGGAAGCCCTTCAAGAGGCTCGAAGCCTCCTTCAAGAGGCTCTGGAAGCCTCCTTTCAAGAGGCCCGGAAGCCTCCTTCAAGAGGCTCAGCCTCCCTTCAAGAGGCCCCAGCCTCCTTCAAGAGGCCCGGCCTCCTTCAAGAGGCTCGAAGCCTCCTCAAGAGGCTCCAGCTCCTTCAAGAGGCCCAGCCTCCTTCAAGAGGCCCAGCCTCCTTCAAGAGGCCTGAAGCCTCCTTCAAGAGGCTCGGAAGCCTCCTTCAAGAGGCCCGGAAGCCTCCTTCAAGAGGCCTGGGCCTCCTTCAAGAGGCCTCAGCCTCCTTCAAAAGGCCCAGCCTCCTTCAAAGGCCCAGCCTTCAAGAGGCCCGAAGCCTCCCTTTCAAGAGGCCCAGCCTCCTTCAAGAGGCCTCAGCCTCCTTCAAGAGGCCCGGAAGCCTCCTTCAAGAGGCTCGGAAGCCTCCCTTCAAGAGGCCCTGGAAGCCTCCTTCAAGAGGCCCGCCAGCCTCCTTCAAGAGGCCCGGAAGCCTCCTTCAAGAGGCTCGGAAGCCTCCCTTCAAGAGGCCTGGAAGCCTCCTTTCAAGAGGCCCGGAAGCCCCTTCAAGACGCCGAAGCCTCCTTCAAGAGGCCCGAAGCCTCCTTCAAGAGGCTCGGAAGCCTCCTTCAAGAGGCCTCAGCCTCTTCAAGAGGCTCAGCCTCCTTCAAGAGGCCTCAGCCTCCTTCAAGAGGCCTGGAAGCCTCCTTCTCAAGAGGCCCAAGCCTCCTTCAAGAGCCTCCCGGAAGCCTCCTTCAAGAGGCCTGGAAGCCTCCTTCAAGAGGCCCAGCCTCCTTCAAGAGGCCCAGGCCTCCTTCAAGAGGCCTGGAAGCCTCCTTCAAGAGGCCGGAAGCCTCCTTTCAAGAGGCCTCAGCCTCCTCTCAAGAGGCTCAGCCTCCTTCAAGAGGCTCCGGAAGCCTCCTTTCAAGAGGCCTGGAAGCCTCCTTCAAGAGGCCCGGAAGCCTCCTTCAAGAGGCTCTGGAAGCCTCCCTTTCAAGAGGCCTGGAAGCCTCCTTTCAAGAGGCTCGAAGCCTCCTTTCAAGAGGCCCTGAAGCCTCCTTCAAGAGGCCCGGGAAGCCTCCTTCAAGAGGCCCGAAGCCTCCTTTCAAGAGGCTCAGCTCCTTCAAGAGGCCTGGAAGCCTTCAAGAGGCTCCCGGAAGCTTCCTTCAAGAGGCCTGAAGCCTCCTTCAAGAGGCTCAGCCTCCTTCAAGAGGCCCGGAAGCCTCCTTTCAAGAGGCCTCGGAAGCCCTTCAAGAGGCCTCAGCCTCCTTTCAAGAGGCTCTGGAAGCCTCCTTCAAGAGGCCTGGAAGCCTCCTTCAAGAGGCTCAGCCTCCTTCAAGAGGCCTCAGCCTCCTTCAAGAGGCCCTGGAAGCCTCCTTCAAGAGGCCCGGAAGCCTCCTTCAAGAGGCCCAGCCCCTTCAAGAGGCCCAGCCTCCTTCAAGAGGCCTGGAAGCCTCCTTCAAGAGGCCCAGCCTCCTTCAAGAGGCCTGGAAGCCTCCTTCAAGAGGCTCGAAGCCCTTCAAGAGGCCCCGGAAGCCTCCTTCAAGAGGCCCGGAAGCCTCCTTCAAGAGGCCCAGCCTCCTTCAAGAGGCCTCAGCCTCCTTCAAGAGGCTCAGCCTCCCTTCAAGAGGCCCGAAGCCTCCTTCAAGAGGCCCGAGCCTCCTTCGAGAGGCCTGGAAGCCTCCCTTCGAGAGGCTCGGAAGCCTCCTTCGAGAGGCCCAGCCTCCCTTCAAGAGGCCTGGCCTCCTTCGAGAGGCTCGGAAGCCTCCTTCAAGAGGCTCCGAGCCTCCCTTCAAGAGGTCTCGAAGCCCCTTCAAGAGGCCCGAAGCCTCCTTTCAAGAGGCCTGGAAGCCTCCTTCAAGAGGCTCTGGAAGCCTCCCTTTCAAGAGGCTCGGAAGCCTCCTTTCAAGAGGCCTCGGAAGCCTCCTTTCAAGAGGCCTCCAGCTCCTTCAAGAGGCTCGGAAGCTCCTTCAAGAGGCCCGGCCTCCTTCAAGAGGCTCGGAAGCCTCCCTTCAAGAGGCTCGGAAGCCTCCTTTCAAGAGGCTCGGACGCCTCCTTTCAAGAGGCTCAGACGCCTCCTTTCAAGAGGCTCGGACGCCTCCTTTCAAGAGGCTCGGGCTTCCAAAGAATTTCTCATGTAAATTCCAAACAATTTTCCTTTAAGATCAAAAAAAAATATTAAATCCACTTTTTGAACAGTTTTCCGTGTAAATTCCGGAAAGTTTCAGGGAGTTTCTCATGAAAAGTCCTAAGAGTTTCCCGCGGATATTTCGAAGAATTTTCTGTGAAAATATTCAACAGAATTTTCGAAGAGCTTTACCAAGATATTTTGAATAATTTTCTTTAGAAACTTGGAACGATTTCCAGTGACAATACTGAATAATATTTCATGATTATTCCATAGAATTTCTTGCTAATTTTTTTTGGGAATTCCGAAGACCCTCCATTGAAAATTCTACAAAATTTTCTTGTGGAAACTTTAAATTAGTTCCCGTGGAAAATTAAAAAATAAATTCCATATAAATATTTTGGAAAAACGTTATCTGGGGACGTACATTAGGGTTCGTTCACAAATTACGTAATGCTAATTTTGCCGCCCTCGTAACAACTTTTGTATGAAAGCTTTAATTTTTTTGTATGAACCGTAACGCTCGGCCTGACTCCACCCTCCCCCTATAACGTTACATAATTTGTGAACAGCCCCTTAGATTGTTCCGACCAGTGTTATCAAATGTCATTTGCACTCGTTTGTATAATTTTCCCAGAACTTTTTTCAGAAAGTAGCTATCAATTCATGATGTATGACGAACTTATAGCGGTTAAATGGGCCTACAACTTTGTCTAACAAGACTTTGCTGTAAATATGTAATCTGGGGCGTGGGAGGAAAAATGGCATTCAAATGACATTATGTCAAATGACACGTGACATTTTGGAGAGTTTTCACTCCAGCCTCAGATGTTATACTTAGAGCAATGTACCCCTGGACAAAAATATAGCCCTACTCAAGCGTTATAAAGCGTCTAAAATTATGGAAGAAATTTGGCTTCTAAAGATAGTTATGAACAAATTAGTCAAATGACATGCATATGACATTTTACAAGCCTGGTTCCGACGATATTCAAAAGATTCTCCCGAAGATATCTTGAAAATGTCTCGGAAAAAAATCGAATGCAATAAAAAAATGCCACGCCGATCCACGCCGCCGCCGCCGACCAAAAATATGACAAACGCCGCCGCCGATGATTTTCGGACCGGGGCACACCTCTAGGGGGACCTCCCCCTGGTAAAAATCCGTAATCGATTTTTTTTATGTTACATGTCTTAGAAATGCATGAAATGTCGTGATCTGGAGCAATCTCGATTTTTTTTTTAAACAAGGCTTTTTGGGACTTTCAAAATTTTTGCAACTTAGAAAATTTTTACAAATTAATTTTTTCATGTCAAATGTCTTAGAAATGCATGAAACGTTGAAATCTGGTGTTATTTCGAAAAAAAATTAAAAGAAATGACCTTTTGGGACTTTAAAAATGTTTGGTAGAAAATTTTTCGAAATTTATTTTAATTTTATTTTTGATGCCAAATGTTTTAGAAATGCATTAATCGTCCGTATCTAATGTTGTCTTGACGTTTCATACATTTTTAAGACATTAAGCATCGAAAAAAATATTTATGATTTCGGAAAAAAATCTTAGTTCCAAAAATGTTTTAATTCCCAAAAAGTAAATTTAAAAAAATCGAAAATCGAGACATTTGGCATCGAAAAAAAAAATTTATTTCGACAAAAAATTAAGGTTCCAAAAATTTTTAAAGTTCCAAAAAGTAATTTTTTTTTCAAAATTATGTTTTTCGACGTGCCACCAGTTCTTGACGTTTCATGAATTTCTAAGACATTTGGCATAAAAAAATCGATTTCAAATTCCCAACTCCCATATCTCCAACAAGTTTTGGGGATCAGAAACGGTTCCGGATCTACATGTCCGTGAAGATGAAGATGGATTAGTCGTCGACGTTATCGCAATAGGATCATGCGTAAGTCGAGGTAGCAACGTTCGGTAGGTTGCTGGCTGGTCAGTAGGAGTCCAGGAGGAACATTGGGTTAAACATTCAGGAGCTGGTCAACAGAGGGTGCTGTGTAAGCTACCGATGGAGGCCATTTGTATGGTTACCGTTTTGGATAAGGAATTGTGTGTTGACTTGTGGTTTGAATAGAGAGAGCCTGCCGTGCAGTAGAGGGACTCTTGTTTGTGATGGTCTTTGTGAGGAGGTTCCTTTATCTCCAATGAGAATTCCGTTCAGGAGCCCGAACGAATTATGCTCAGAATCATGAACGGATTCAGCTAAGAATTTTGGAAAGATTCTATTATAAATCATTTGGAAAGATTCTACTCAAAATCATTTGGAAAGATTCTACTCAAAATTCAGAATCCCAAACGGATTCTGTTCGAAATTCCAAAAGGTTTCAGATTCTTTTAACGATTCTGTTCACGAGTCCCAGACGAATTTTGCGCAGAATCCCAAGCGGTTTCTGCTCAGAATCCCGGACTGATCATACTCAGAATACGGAGCGGATTCTTTTCAGAATTTTGAACGGATTCTGCTTAAGATTCCAAGTGGATTCTTCTCAAATTCCCGAGCTCGAAATTCCGATCATATTATGTTCAAAATCCAGTACGGATTCTCCTCAGTATCTAAAGCGGATTCTGCTCAAAGCTGTTAGCAGATTTAAAATTGATTCTACTTACAAACTGGATCGGATGTTCAGAACCCCAAAAGAAATCTTTACAGCATTATGAACGGATTTTGCTCTGATTCTCAAATGGATTCTGCTCAGAATCACGGCATATTCTGCTCGGAATCCCGAGTTCTTAGAACCCCGCATGGGTTCTGCTCAGAATTACCAACACATTCTGCTCAGAAATCTACTTTAAACTCTGAGCAGAATCCATTTGAAGTTCTGAGCAGAAATCCAAATGTAGCTCCTGAGCCAAATCCATTTGGAGTTCAGAGCACAATTCATTTGGAATTCTGAGCAGGACTCAAAATTGATTCCATTTAGTATTGCAAGTAGACTCTACTCAGAATTCCAAATGGATTCTGCCGTGAATTTAAAATGGATTCTGATCAGAATCCATTGCAAAAGGATTCTGTTAAGAATTTTAATTAGATTTTGTTAAGAAATCCAACTGGATTTTTTTCGGATAGATTTCGATCATAATTGTTCGAAATTCAGATGAATTTTGCTCAGAACTTTTAGTAGATCTTGCTTAAAACTTTGAAAAGAGCTGCTAAGAATCACCGAAAAGATTCTTAATAATCCTTCAAATATTTTCTAAGTGATCCAAGAATCCAAGAGACTGTGCTCATTTCTCAAAGAGTTCCATAGGATTGAAAGCTTTGATGTGGTACCATAGCTGTTTTTATTAAGGCCTAAAATCTATTTTTTAAATAGAAAGGATTGTAGCTTTTTCTGCTTTTCACCAAAAAGTATGACAAAATTCTGCCTCATTCATGCGAGGTTTTGAAAACATGAAAAAATACCGTTTTCAAATTCCAATTGGCTTTTCTTTGTTGGTAAACTTTTTTGGATTACATTATCGAATCAACTACTTCGTTCGAAATATTTAAACCTTTTGTTCTGATTTAAGGATTCTCCGCCCAAAATCTATTCTGTTTCAAGAGTTTTCTCGCATTGACGAGGATGAAACAGCGGAATCTATTCCTGTAAATTAGTTTACTACTACTTGAAAAGGTATTGACCGGCATTGTTCACCCGCTAGTTCCGCCAGTTCCGTACTGGAAACAAACCGAAACGATGGTTACAACCGCAATCTGATTGGCAATTGGCATGCGATTAGGTACCTGTAAATCGTCCGTTTGTTCGATCAGAACAAGGAAAAATCCTTTGCCCCAATACACGTCAATGGCCTTTATGCACACGTTTTTGTATGCTTGTGTGCATGTCGGGCGGAACCTACGTATGGCGTTAAACATCTTTTTCCTTCTGTAGGAGAGAGGGTCTGCCTTCTTGGTTCCGTTCGTAGGAGGTGAGGTCGGAAATCAGCCGACGTCGACGTACGAGAACGAGCAAAAACACTGAGAAAATCAATTCAATTTTCCTAATGAACTAGATGCAATAAAATTTTATACCCCAGCTCTGTGTGTCGGATCGTCGTTCCGGGCGCGCTGGAGTGGTTCCGATTCTGGTTTTTCTTCTTCGGCCCGAGTACGTACCACTAACTCAGAGCGTCAGAGAGTAAGAGGTTTTAGGGGGAAATTGGCAGATTGCTGTATCGAAGCCACAATCATTTTCTAATAAATATCAATTTAACGTCTCTATACACATTCGTTCGACTGTGAAGTGTGGGAGGTGCTGCGAACTGTGATGGGGATACTCGGTCGGTCCCCTGGCGTAAAGAGAAGATCCACTTCACTTGAAAAGGCCTATCCTGTTGCGCCTTGTCCTTTTTGCCTTTCTTGTGGAGTGCTTAGCGGAGGTGTATGGAAGGACAATGACATCGCTGAAAAATAGTCGTTTGCAAGTTAATGTTTTGTTAGTAACGTTTGCGAACTATACACGTTATCATCCGCAAAATTTGGTATCTTTTGAACGGGATTTTAAAGTGTTTTTTTTTAAATAAATGAATAATTAGAAATTGTTTGTATTATTTTGTTTCTTGCAAATACTTTACTTATAAATTGGAACAATACCCATTGTGGTTATTACAGTTTTTGTAACCATGTCAAGGATAATATACTTTATGGTTAACATACAAATTATCACCTGTTATGATGTTTCCCATAAAACAATACACTTAATGGTTCCATATCATCACCAGCATATCACCAGGGAAAGTTGCTGCAAGCTGGATGAATCGGATCCCTTCGGTTTTGTCGTGCCGCCACTGGCTGCCGTTGTTGGGGTCCCTCGGTGGAAGATTGATAGCCGTTTGGTGAGCTCTCTCTCCCTTATTTTTCTGGTTTCGCACTTCTTCAATGAACTGCTTCCGGAAGGGAAGACTATTCTTGTGTCGAATCGAACGACGGGGGGAAAAACGGATCGAACTTTTCAATTGAATTATGTCTGTTTGCGTCGGTGGAGGGAATCTATCGGTGCGGGTTCTACCAGCGAGCAAACGATCGGAATGTTTTTATTTCACGAATCAAGAGTAGACGTATCAAATATTTACGATGGGGGTAAACACGATAACTTGGCAAATATGTGCGCGTTCGAGCCGCATGTGTGTGTGTATGTGAAGCGTGGGTGAGACTGCAGATATTAGACGTGCATCATTTCTCGTCATAAGATCCTTCACCGTTAATCGAAATCATGAAGAGGGAAGAGACTCCGGCGCCCGTGATCCATCGATGGATGTACATTTTAATAAAGCAGTGTTCTGCCTGCTTCCCTCCAATGGATGGTAGTGATTCTGCCGCAGCTGGTCTATGCTCCTTGCGTCATTGATTCCTTCTTTATCAATCGGAGCTGGTTCGACGAAGAAGCAACGCCGCCGCCGAGTTGCGATACGGGCCTTATGATGGGTAGGCAAATTGTTACAGACCCGACCGAAGTATCATGAGTGCCGGCATCTGTTGCCACCGATGATGATCCACGTCAGTCAGCCAGTCAGGCTACCGTCGTCATTCTCATTCTTTTGAGTGGTGATGTTTGCGGCGCATAGTGATTTTTCTGCTGCTGTCTGTCGAGATAAAGCGCTAGGCTTGCTCGGGAGCGGAGCAACAATCGATATATTCGAAACGGTTACAACAGGTGTGCGGGAAGCTTGCTGCTGGTAGAAAAGAAGGATGGCTTGTTGAACAACTTTAGATTGGGTTGGAAAGTGGTAGACCAGATGATTGAAATTCGACTTTCGGTGAATTTTGAACAATGGATGAAGTACATTACTTGGATTTTGTTATTTAAAATAACATGTTGGCCCGCTTGAAATGCTCCCAATTAATTGTCTAACGAATTTTAATTATTCATATTCACTCGACTAAGTATCCATTGAAACAATCCTTTTCTGAGTAATTCGCCCTTCTTTGATGAGTCAAATCAGTATTGCTTGACAGAAATCTGACGGGATTCAGGAAAGAATCCTGATGGGATTGTGAATAGAATCCTGACGAGATTCTTGAGAAAATCCTGACGAGATTCTTGAGAAAATCCTGATGGGATTCTTGACAGGACTCGATGAGATTCTTGACAGAAACCTGTTGGAATTCTGGAACGAATCCTGATGGTATACTTGACCGAATCCTGACGGAATTCTTGACAGAATGTAGACGAGATTCTTGACAAACTCCCGATGAAATTACAGACAGAATTCTGACGGGGTTCTTGAAAGAGTTCTGGTGAAATTCTTGAAAAGCCCAGATTAATCCACCTAGCATTGGTGGTGCCTTTCTCGCATTTAGCTAAGACATCAACCTTATATGGGGTTTATATGGTCCGATGTACCATTTTCTTTATAACTTTCAAACGCAATGACCGATCATTATGAAATTCAATAGTGATCAACAAGGCTGTGTCCCCTTGTGCTTGTTGCGTGAAAATCGGTTAAGGATTACTATACGAAAAGTTGTCTAATGTTTTTTATAGCTTTTGTGCACACACATACACACACATACACACATACATACACACGGACAGACAGACATGTGCTCAGCTCGTCGAGCTGAGTCGATTGGTATATAATACTATGGGTCTCAGAGGCTTCTATAAAAAGTTCGTTTTCATAGTGAAATGATAGCCTTTCGGTACAACTTAGTTGTACGAGAAAGGCAAAAACATGGCAAAAATCAAGGCGGGATTCCGAACAGAGTCCTGGCGGGATTCAAGACAGAATCCAGACAGGATTTTTGGCAGAACACTGACGTGATTCTTGACAGAATGTTGGTGGGTTTCACGACTGAATCTTGATGAGATTCTCGACAGAGTCCTGATGGCATTTTTGACAGAAACCAGGCGAAATTTTTGACGGAATCCTGTCAGGTGTTTTGACAGAATCCTGACAGGATTCTTTACATAATCCAGGCGAAATTTTTGTCGGAATCCTGACGGCATTATCACCTAACTCCTGATAAGATTATTGATAAAAACTAGAATGATTATTGACAGAATTCTGCCGGGAATCTTGAAAGAATCCTGGTGGAATTCTTGAGAGGAATCTGGCATGACTCTTGACATAATTCTGGCGAGAATCCTTACCAAATACTAGCAAAATTCCCAACAGAATCCTGGCGGAATTTCCGTCATGATTCTAGCGGGATTCTTGACAAAATCTTGGTGAGATTCTGGACCGAATCCTGGTGGAATTCTTGACCGAATGCTGGCGGGATTATTGACAGAATGCTGGCGGGATTCTTTACAGATAACTTACGGGATTCTTATCGAAATCCTGACGGAATTCTTTCCAGAATCCTGCCGGGATTCTTTTCAGAATCCTGACGGGATTCTTGAAAGTTTCCTTGCGGAAATCTTGACAGAATCCTGGCGAGATTCCTGACAGAATCCCGGCGGAATTCATGACAGAACCCTGACGACATTCTTAGCACAGTCCTGGCGGGATTCTTTACCGAATCCTTACTGGATTCCTGAGAGAATCCAGACAAAATTTATGACAGAATCCTTTTGGCATTCTTAACAGAATCCTGGTGACAGAGTCCTAGCGGGACTCTTAACTGCGTTCCGGTGGGATTCCTGACAGAATCCTCAGGGGACTTCTGACAGCGTTTTGGAGGGATTCTTGACAAAATCATGCTGGGATTCATGGTAGAACCCTGGATGGATTTCTTATAGAATTCTGCTTGGATTCCTGACAGAATCCTGGCGGGATTTCTGACAGAAAGAATCATGCCGGGATCCAGGATTTTGGGTCCTCCCAAATCCTGTCCTGGCAGAACTCCTGACATAATCCTGGCGGGGTTCCTGACATAATCCTGGCGGTATTTCTGACAACCCTGGCGGTATTCTTGACCTGAATCATTTTAGGATTCCTGGCGGGATTCCTGACAGAATCCTGGCGGGATTCCTGACAGAATCCTGGCGGGATTCCTGACAGAATCCTGGCGGGATTCCTGACAGAATCCTGGCGGGATTCCTGACAGAATCCTTGCGGTGTTCCGGACAGAATCCTTGCGGGATTCCTGACAGAATCCTTGCAAGATTCCTGACAGAATCCTGACGGGATTCTTGACAGAATCCTTGCGGGATTCCTGTCAGAATCCTTGCGGAATTTCTGTCAGAATCCTTGCGGGATTCCTGACAGAATCCTGGCGGGATTTGTGTGGATTCCTGACAATTTCCTGACAGAATCCTGGCGGGATTTTTGACTGAATCTTGATCGAATTCCTGACAGAATCTGGGCGGGATTTTTAACATTGCTGATGGGATTCTAGACAGAATCCTGGCACGATTTCTGGCGGGATTCCTGATAGAATCCTGGCGGGATTCCAGACAGATTCCTGACAGAATTCTGTCGGGATTCCTGGCAGAATCTTGGTGGTATTCCAGACAGAATTCTGGCGGGGTTCCTGACAGAATCCTTGCAAGAGTCCAGACAGAATCCTGGCGGGATTCTTGTCAGAATTCTGGAAAAATTCCTGACACAATCCTAGCAGGATTCCTGACAGAATCCTGGCGGAATTCCTGACAATCCTGGCAGAATTACTGACAGAATCCTGGCGCGATTGCTGACAGAATCCTGGCAGGATTCCTGACAGAACCCTGGCGGAAATCCTGACAAAATCCCGGCGAGACTCCTGACAGAATCCCGGCAAGATTCCTGATAGAATTCTGGCTGGATTCCTGACAGAATTCTGGCTGGATTCCTGACAGAATCCCGGCGGGATTCCTGACATAATCCTGACGGGATTCCTCACAAAATCCTGGCGGGATTTCTGACAGAATCGTGGCGGGATTCCTAACAGAATCCTGGCGAGATTCCTGACAGAATCCTGGCGGGAATCCCGAAAGGATTCTGTCAGGAATTCCTGACAATCCTGGCAGAATTCCTGACAGAATCCTGGCGCGATTGCTGACAGTATCCTGGCGGGATTCCTGACAGAACCCTGGCGGAAATCCTGACAAAATCCCGGCGAGACTCCTGACAGAATTCCGGCGAGACTCCTGACAGAATCCCGGCAAGATTCCTGATAGAATTCCGGCGAGATTCCTGACAGAATTCTGGCTGGATTCCTGACAGAATCCTGGCGGGATTCCTGACATAATCCTGGCGGGATTCCTGACAGAATCCTGGCGGGATTCCTGACATAATCCTGACGGGATTCCTGACAGAATCCTGGCGGGATTTCTGACAGAATCCTGGCGGGATTCCTGACAGAATCCTGGCGGGATTCCTGACAGAATCCTGGCGGGATTCCTGACAGAATCCTGGCGGGATTCCTGACAGAATCCTGACGGGATTCCTGACAGAATCCTGACGGGATTCCTGACAGAATCCTGACGGGATTCCTGACAGAATCCTGGTGGGATTTCTGACAGAATCTTGGCGGGATTCCTGACAGAATCGTGGCGCGATTCCTCACAGAATCCTGGCGGGATTCCTGACAGAATCCTGGCGGGATTCCTGACAGAATCCTGGCGGGATTCCTGACAGAATCCTGGCGGGATTCCTGACAGAATCCTGGCGGGATTCCTGACAGAATCCTGGCGGGATTCCTGACAGAATCCTGGCGGGATTCCTGACAGAATCCTGGCGGGATTCCTGACAGAATCCTGGCAGAATTCCTGACAGAATCCTGGCGGGATTCCTGACAGAATCCTGGCGGGATTCCGAACAGGATGCTGGTGGGATTCCTGACAGAATCCTGGCGAGCTCCGTGACAGAATCCTGGAAGGATTCCTGACAGAATCCTGGAAGGATTCCTGACAGAATCCTGGAAGGATTCCTGACAGAATCCTGGAAGGATTCCTGACAGAATCCTGGAAGGATTCCTGACAGAATCCTGGAAGGATTCCTGACAGAATCCTGGAAGGATTCCTGACAGAATCCTGGAGGAATTCCTGACAGAATCCTGGCGGAATTCTTCACAGAATCCTGGCGGAATTTCTGACAGAATCCTGACGGGATTCCTGACAGAATCCTGACGGGATTCCTGGCAGAATACTGACGGGATTCCTGACAGAATCCTGGTGGGATTCCTGACAGAATCCTGGCGGGATTCCTGACAGAATCCTGGCGGGATTCCTGTCAGAATCCTGGCGGGATTCCTGACAGAATCCTGGCGGGATTCCTAACAGATTCCTGGCGGGATTCCTGACAGAATCCTGGCGGGATTCGTGATAGAATCCTGACAGGATCCGGTAGGATTCCTGACAGAATCCTTTCGGGATTCCCGACAGAATCCTGGCGGGATTCCCGATAGAATCCTGGCGGGGTTCCTGACATAATCCTGGCGGAATTCCTGACATAATCCTGGCGGGATTCCTGAAATAATCCTGGCGGGATTCCTGACATAATCCTAGCGGGCTCCTGACAGAATACTAGCGGGATTCCGGACAGAATCCAGGCGATATTCCTGACAGAATCCTGGTGGGATTCCTAACAGAATCATGGCGGATTTCCTGATAGAACTATGGCGGGATTTCTAATTGAATCTTGATCTAATTCGTGATAGAATCTTGGCAGGATTCCTGACAGAATCCTGGCGGGATTCCTGACATAATCCTGGCGGGATTTCTGACTGAATCTTGATCTAATTCCTGACAATCTGGGCGGGATTTTAAAATTCCTGACGGGATTCCAGAAAAAATCCTGCCACGATTTCTGCCAGATTCCTGAAGGAATCTTTGACGTAATCCTGGGTGGATTCCTGATAGATTCCTGGGCGAATTCCTGATAGAATCCTGGCGGGATTCCAGACAGAATCTTGGCGGGGTTCCTGACAGAATCCTTGCAGAAGTCCAGACAGAATCCTGACAGGATTCCTGACAGAATGCTGGTGGGATTCCTGGCAGAATCCTGGCACGATTCCTGACATAATCCTGGCGTATCCTGACAGAATTCTGGCGTATCCTGACAGAATCCTGGCGGGATTCCTGACCGAATCCTGCTGGGATTCCTGTAAGAATCCTGTAAGAATCCTGGCGGGATTCCTGTAAAAGTCCTGGCGGGATTCCTGTAAGAATCTTGGCGGGATTCCTGTAAGAATACTGGTGGGATTCCTGGCAGAATACTGGCTGGATTCCGGACAGAATCCTGACGGTATTTCTTACGATTCCTGGCGGGATTCCTGACATAATCCTGGCGGGATTCGTGATAGAATCCTGACAGGATCCGGTAGGATTCCTGACAGAATCCTTTCGGATTCCCGACAGAATCCTGGCGGGATTCACGATAGAATCCTGGCGGGGTTCCTGACATAATCGTGGCGGGATTCCTGACGTAATCCTGGCGGGATTCCTGACAGATTCCTGGCGAGATTCCAGACAGAATCCTGGCGGGATTCCAGTTAGAATCCTGACTGGATTCCTGACAGAATCCTGTCGGGATTCTCGACAGAATCCTGACGGAATTCCAGACAGGATCCTGGCGGGATTCGTGACAGGATCCTGGCGGGATTCCTGACACAATTCTGACGGGATTCCTGACAGAATCCTGACGGGATTCCTGACAGAATCATGGCGGGATTTCTGACAGAATCATGGCGGATTTCTGACTGAATCTTAATCGAATTCCTGACAGAATCTGGGCGGGATTTTTAGCATTCCTGACGGTATTCTAGACAGAATCCTGGTACGATTTCTGGCAGATTCCTGGTGGAATCTTTGTCATAATCCTGGCGGAATTCCTGACATAATCCTGGCGGGATACCTGACTGAATCCTGGCGGGATTCCAGACAGAATCTTGGCGGGGTTCCTGACAGAATCCTTGCAGAAGTCCAGACAGAATCCTGGCGGGATTCCTGACAGAATCCTGGCGGGATTCCTGACAGAATCCTGGCGGGATTCCTGACAGAATCCTAGCGGGATTCCTGACAGAATCCTGGCGGGATTCCTGACAGAATCCTGGCGGGATTCCTGACAGAATCCTGGCGGGATTCCTGACAGAATCCTGGCGTATCCTGACAGAATTCTGGCGTATCCTGACAGAATCCTGGCGGGATTCCTGACCGAATCCTGCTGGGATTCCTGTAAGAATCCTGGCGGGATTCCTGTAAAAGTCCTGGCGGGATTCCTGTAAGAATCTTGGCGGGATTCCTGTAAGAATCCTGGCGGGATTCCTGACATAATCCTGGCGGTATTACTGACAGAATCCTGGTGGGATTCCTGCCAGAATTCTGGCGGAATTCTTAACAGAATCCTGACGAAATTCCTGACAAAATCCTGACGGGATTCCTGGCAGAATCCTGGCGGGATTCCTGAAAGAATCCTGATGGAATTCCTGACAATCCTGGCGGGACGGAATTCCTAACTTAATCCTGGCGGGATTCCGAACAGAATCCTGGTGGGATTCCTGACAGAATCCTGGCGGAATTCTTGACAGAATCCTGGGGATTCCTGACAGAATTCTGGAGGAATTCCGAATAGAATCCTGGCGGGACGGAATTCCTAACTTAATCCTGGCGGGATTCCGAACAGAATCCTGGTGGGATTCCTGACAGAATCCTGGCGGAATTCTTGACAGAATCCTGGCGAGATTCCTGACTGAATCTTGATCGGATTCCTGTTAGAATCTGGGCGGGATTTCTGACAGAATCCTGACGGGATTCCTGACAGAATCCTGACGGATTCCTGACAGAATCCTGACGGGATTCCGGACAGAATCCTGATGGGATTCCGGACAGAATCCTGACGGAATTCCGGACAGAATCCTGACGGGATACCTGACGGGATTCCTGGCAGAAACCTGACGGGATTTCTGACAGAATCCTGACGGGATTCCTGACAGAATCCTGACGGGATTCGTGACAGATTCCTGACAGGATTCGTGACAAATTCCTAGCGGGGTTGCTGACAGAATTCTGGCAGAATGCTGGTGTGATTCATGACAGCCCTGGTTGGATTCCTGACAGTATCCTAAATTTTCAAAACCACTTATCTGCTTTTGTAAACAAAGATTCATACGACGGTTTGACGAATTTGATAGCTTTCCACCGCAAAACCGCACCACTAATAGGTAGGTGAAGGTTTCCGCAACCTGTTGATAGTGTTGGTTTGCGTGGGAAATCGTCGTTTGAATCTTTGTTTACAAATGGTTAGAAAGAAAATCAATTGATGATTAATTAAACGTGTTTCTTATCGGACACAATTTTGGGTGTTTCGTTCTGTTTTGTTCGATCGGAAAGTAAAAATTGCGCGTTTTCTCGTGGTTTCTATCAAATGCATAACGGTTGCGCGATCTTCGAAATGCTTTTTTTGCTTTGTGCGTAAATTACTTCGTACAAAATAATTATTTAGTCGCTTAGCAAGACGACCTCCTCATCTAATCAACTATCCTCTTCCCGTGGCGCTCACGGAGATGCAGAGGATTCCTCGGTCTTTTGTACCAATGAGTGTCGAACTATTTTTCATCTCCTTAGTGGGTCAAACAAAATTGTTTGTCAGATTGTTTGCCACTTTTACCACCGAACCGTGGTTTTTGAATTCCTTCTAAACGAAGATGACTGATATTTCATTTCTAGAGCAAAACAAGTAAGGTTTTCAAAGGACTTTTGTTTTACATTCTGAAGTAATTTAGTACGGTTTGTTGTTGCAACTGTCCGGACAAGCTACAAAATCAATGTTCAGTTTATTCAAATGTCACATATTTGCTTTGATTCATAAAAGTGTGTTTTAACATTTAAAAATAAATTCTACATATCTTTGAGCTTCAAGTGGTTTGGTTACCTGTCACAATCGTCAGAACTTTTGAATGATGTCGACCTGTTAAAGCTTCCTATTATGCCATTTACCTGTCGGAAACCAAAACCACATTCCATCGTTACGACGTGCCTTCGATTCTGTTAAAAAAAAGTCTATCCACTTTTGCATTTTTTTTCCACATTACAACCCCTCAAAATACGCACATTCCACCATTTTTCCCCCCGTCTGCCGTTTGCTTTGCCCCGGGTCGGTTCCTCGTGAAAAAACGGAACGATGAAAATAATTCGAAATGTTTCGGTTTTTAGCCGGCGGCTGAGACACCGCGGCGAAAATTCCCGTTTGTGCCTTCCATTTCGTCGTGAAACAAAACAACAGAAGAAAAAAAAACGGGAGGAAGTCATCGACTTTGTTTTCCCCCTTAAAAGCCGGAAGCCGACTCCCTTTTCCTTTGCGCTCTGGACCCAAACCTGACTGGCACTGGGAAAAAGTTGGTGCGAAAAATGTTCCGCCTGCGTCCCGTTTCGGCTGGCTGTGCCGTGCCAAGGAGCAACATTTTAATGTATTTACTTAAAATTGTGTTATTCGATAATTGCGTTTTTGTTTCTGAAGGCAAAGAAGCTTTCGGGGGGGAAAGTGAAAGAAAAGGGGAAGGATGTAGTGAGTAGAAAAGCATTCTTTTCAACAATTTTATTTTGTGTGAGTTTTACAAACGACGACGGAAAGAACAGTCATGGAAAACATCTTTGTTTGTTCTCCATTGTGCAAAAGTCAATGCGAAATAGAAGAAAGGTGCAAGCGTCTGCCGCTTCCAATGCGGAACCTCTTATCAAATCTGGAGTTAACCTATTTTCTTCTCGAAGTAAGTAATGTTATGTGATGTGATGGGAAAGTTAGACTTGTTTGTATGTGAATGTGAAGACAAAAAAAAATCTTTCAAATTCTATACGGCGAATCATCGAAATGATTACCCTTTAGATAACTACGCTTTTTTTGTTTCAATGAAAATAATGTAGACAAATGTAAAGTTCTCTTAAATTACGCAACGATTTGGTCCAGTCTAACGTTCGCCCTCAGGAGAACGTTGGTCCTTTTTTTTCGGAACACTGACTGTTAGCACCACAAACGATATGTGCAATCAACCGCCATCGTCGTCATTCAAGTCGTCGAGAGTCACGCGGGAAGAGGTTGGTTGCAGTAAATAACTCTATTCAGGGAGTGCAGAAAAGAAAGACCGACGTCGTCGTCGTCGTCGTTCAGGAGCCGAGCGGGTACGCGGAAATAAATGAAACGTGTGTTGTTTGCCTTGGATGGCTGGCTGTCCTCAGCGTAAACCCGCTTCCGTTGAAAGGATTTTCAACGACGAAGGATACGGCTCCTGTTTTCTGCGGTGCAGTAGTGGAATTTTATTTTCAAGAGTTGCACTTGGTTGCAGAAGTTGTTGCTGAAACATAGAAGCTCGCCCGTACCTCTTCAGCCACGGAGGCGTAATGTGATGTGACATGATGTGGAGAAGAAATGAAGGTGAAAAATTGTTTGTGTGTCAAGACTACGAAGCGGAATGCAGTCATCGTATAACAGGAACTTCCGGAGCCGGCTGGCGCGCTTGATGGATTCCGTTTTGTGATTCGCTTGAATGGAGTGCATTATTGATGACGCTGGAATGGAGACGTTTGCATTCCTCTTTTCGCAAGAGTAAGATGAATTTGGAACCTGACAGCGTTGGGCGAGATTAGAACCGGAATAAATCGTTCCTTGTGGTGAACAATTCAGGTCTTGGAATCAACAGCCATCAGGTTCTGCATTATAATAAAAACCTTTTTCGAATTTTAAATCAACATTGTTCCACGCAGTTATGAACTTAATTCCACTTCACTTGATTCGGTAGATTTAATTTCTAGAGCAAACTAAACTGCTGAATTTATTCGTGGAACCATCATTATCTATCGCATAATTGGGGCAAGAATCCACACAACCAACTTCAATCCACGTTCCATTCGTAACGCACCCATTGTGGCGGATCGATATCTCGCTGAATGCAATGATGATGGATCCCTTCATGCATATTACCACTCAAATATGAGCATTGGGCGGATGAGGGATAAGCGCCGGGGCAGATCCAACCCATTCGAAAAGTAGCAACAGTTACTCCGGTAGTCCCCCTACGTTTTATCCGCAGCGCACAAAAGTACTACGCCAAAGTTATGGCCGGAGCAGCAGAAGGAAATTGAAATTCCTGCCCTTGCCCAAGAGCACGTGGAATCGCTCCGCATGATATTGGATCCGATATGTAGGCCGCTGCTCCGGTGGATGATGACGACGACGACGACGATATGATAGTTATCATTTCGGATTCAGCCTCCTGCAATATTGAACAGCGTAGTGGAGCAGTTGTGCAAGCCGCCCGCCCATACTGCCTTCTCCCAGACCCAACGGCAAAGCAGGTT
Organism: Armigeres subalbatus; assembly: GCF_024139115.2. NCBI lineage: Eukaryota > Metazoa > Arthropoda > Insecta > Diptera > Culicidae > Armigeres > Armigeres subalbatus. Next base: position 101,067,206 of record NC_085139.1, on the reverse strand, counting down.
TGTAAATTTTCCATTAGCATACGTTCGCTCCGAACAAGGCAGTAATCCCACCTGAGAACTCGCAGAATACCGAATGAGAGAAGGGAGTCTGCTAACGTATGCAACAATGTTACATACTTGGAGGTCGGACTTTCATGCTTATGGAATGCGAATAGGGAAACTGATGATGAGGAGTCGTTGAGCCCGACGATATGCCGGGTTCGGTTCATTGGCATCTGCCTGGTTCGATATATTCCGCCGGACTCGAGCTCCGGAAAAATGCCTTACTAATGAAATTTCTAACTATCTCGGCCCGGTCTGCCGAAGCCTGACGATTGGACGCCGAGATAGGTTGATGCGGCGGACTTCATCATTTATCAGCCGAGGACATCGAAAAGCGATTTGGGTGAGATTGAAGCGTTCTTAGGGAGATTGTGATTGAGCTTGGCAGGAGGAAATACTTGAAATGGAACAGATGAGGTGGTTCGGGGTTTGTGAAATGTAGTGCGATGGATTGTGAGTGTAATGAATCAAGCATTCTGAATAGTTTAGGTGCACAATTTCAGTACGATAATTGTACTATATAAACCGTTTGGATAACTGTTCTGTTACGCCAACAATCGCAGAGAGATTTTTACTTTAATTTTTAGACTCAATATTACTGGAAAAAGGACTGCAGAATCCGTTCTCAGCAGCTAAATAACTTTTCGGCAAAAGCTTCTCAGCAGAAGCTTGGAAGCTTCTCAGCAGAAGCTTGGAAGCTTCTCAGCAGAAGCTTGGAAGCTTCTCAGCAGAAGCTTGGAAGCTTCTCAGCAGAAGCTTAGAAGCTTCTCAGAAGAAGTTTGGAAGCTTCTCAGCAGAAGTTTGGAAGCTTCTCATCAGAAGCTAGAAATCTTTTCAGCAGAAGCTTGGAAGCTTCTCTGTAGATGCATGAAATCTCCTCAGCAGAGGCTTGAAAGCTTCTCAGCAGAGGCTTGAAAGCTTTTCAGCAGAAGCTTGGACGATTCTCAGCAGAAGTTTAAAAGCTTTTCAGCAGAAGCTTGGAAGCTACTCAGCAAAAAGATGGAAGCTTCTCAACAGAAGCTTGAAAGCTTATCAGCAGTAGCATGGAAGCTTCTCAGCAGAAGCTTGAAAGCTTCTCAGTAGAAGCTTGGAAGCTTCTCAGCAGAAGCTGGAAAGCTTCTCAGCAGAAGCTGGAAAGCTTCTCAGCAGAAGCTGGAAAGCTTCTCAGCAGAAGCTGGAAAGCTTCTCAGCAGAAGCTGGAAAGCTTCTCAGCAGAAGCTGGAAAGCTTCTCAGCAGAAGCTGGAAAGCTTCTCAGCAGAAGCTGGAAAGCTTCTCAGCAGAAGGTGGAAGCTTCTCAGCAGAAGCTTGGAAGCTTCTAGAGCAGAAGCTTGGAAGCTCCTAGAGCAGAAGCTTGGAAGCTTCTAGAGCAGAAGCTTGGAAGCTTCTCAGCAGAAGCTTGGAACCTTCTCAGCAGAAGCTTGGACGATTCTCAGCAGAAGTTTAAAGCTTTTCAGCAAAAGCTTGGAAGCTACTCAGCAAAAGTGTGGAAGCTTCTCAACAGAAGCTTGAAAGCTTCTCAGCAGTAGCATGGAAGCTTCTCAGCAGAAGCTTGAAATCTTCTCAGTAGAAGCTTGGAAGCTTCTAAGCAGAAACTTGAAAGCTTCCTCAGCAGAAGCTTGAAAGTTTCCTCAGCAGAAGCTTGAGAGCTTTACAGCAGAAGCTGGAAAGCTTCTCAGCAGAAGCTTGGAAGCTTCTAGAGCAGAAGTTTGGAAGCTTCTAGAGCAGAAGCTTGGAAGCTTCTTGAGCAGCAGCTTGGAAGCCTCTCAGCAGAAGCTTGGAAGCTTTTCAGCAGTAGCATGGAAGCTTCTCAGCAGAAGCTTGAAAGCTTCTCAGTAGAAGCTTGGAAGCTTCTAAGCAGAAGCTTGGAAGCTTCCTCAGCAGAAGCTTGAAAGTTTCCTCAGCAGAAGCTTGAAAGCTTTACAGCAGAAGCTGGAAAGCTTTACAGCAGAAGCTGGAAAGCTTCTCAGCAGAAGCTTGGAAGCTTCTAGAGCAGAAGCTTGGAAGCTTCTAGAGCAGAAGCTTGGAAGCTTCTCAGCAGAAGCTTGGAAGCTTCTTGAGCAGCAGCTTGGAAGCCTCTCAGCAGAAGCTTGGAAGCTTTTTAGCAGCAGCTTGAAAGCCTCTCAGCAGAAGCTTGGGCTTTTAGCAGAGCCATGGAAGCTTCTCAGCAGAAGCTTGGAAGCTTCTCAGCAGAAGCCTGGGAGCTTCTCAGCAGAAGCTGGGAAGCTTCTCAGCAGAAGCTCAGCTTCTCAGCAGAAGCTTGGAAGCTTCTCAGCAGAAGCTTAGGCTTCTCAGCAGAAGCTGGAAGCTTCTCAGCAGAAGCTTGGAGGCTTCTCAGCAGAAGCTCAGCTTCTCAGCAGAAGCTTGGAAGCTTCTCAGCAGAAGCTTGGGCTTCTCAGCAGAAGCTTCAGGCTTCTCAGCAGAAGCTCTGAAGCTTCTCAGCAGAAGCTTGGAGCTTCTCAGCAGAAACTTGGAAGCTCTCAGCAGAAACTTGGAAGCTTCTCAGCAGAAGCTTGGAAGCTTCTCAGCAGAAGCTTGGAAGCTTCTCAACAGGAGCTTGGAAGCTTCTCAGCAGAAGCTTGGAAGCTTCTCAGCAGAAATTGGAAGCTTCTCAGCAGAAGCATGGAAGCTTCTCATCAGAAACTTGGAAGCTTCTCATCAGAAGCTTGGAAGCTATTCAGCAGAAGCTTGAAAACTTCTCAGCAGAAGCTTGGAAGCTTCTCAGCAGAAGCTTGAAAGCTTCTCAGCAGAAGCTTGGAAGCTTCTCAGCAGAAGCTTGTGAGCTTCTCAGCAGAAGCTTGAAAGCTTCTCAGCAGAAGCTTGGAAGCTTCTCAGCAGAAGCTTGGAAGCTTCTCAGCAGAAGCTTGAAAGCTTCTCAGCAGAAGCTTGAAAGCTTCTCAGCAGAAGCTTGGAAGCTTCTCAGCAGAAGCTTGGAAGCTTCTCAGCAGAAGCTTGGAAGCTTCTCAGCAGAAGCTTGGAAGCTTCTCAGCAGAAGCTTGGAAGCTTCTCAGCAGAAGCTTGGAAGCTTCTCAGCAGAAAGCTTGGAAGCTTCTCAGCAGAAGCTTGCTTCTCAGCAGAAGCTTGGAAGCTTCTCAGCAGAAGCTTGGAAGCTTCTCAGCAGAAGCTTGAAGCTTCTCAGCAGCAGCTTCTCAGCAGCTTGGAAGCTTCTCAGCAGAATCTTGAAAGCTTCTCAGCAGCTTGGAAGCTTCTCAGCAGAAGCTTGGAAGCTTCTCAGCAGAAGCCTTCTCAGCAGAAGCTTGGAAGCTTCTCAGCAGAAGCTTGGAAGCTTCTCAGCAGAAGCTTGGAAGCTTCTCAGCAGAAGCTTGGAAGCTTCTCAGCAGAAGCTTGAAAGCTTCTCAGCAGAAGCTGGAAAGCTTCTCAGCAGAAGCTGGAAAGCTTCTCAGCAGAAGCTGGACAGCTTCTCAGCAGAAGCTATAAAGCTTCTCAGCAGAAGCTAGAAAGCTTCTCAGCAGAAGCTAGAAAGCTTCTCAGCAGAAGCTAGAAAGCTTCTCAGCAGAAGCTGGAAAGCTTCTCAGTAGAAGCTTGGAAGCTTCTCAGCAGAAGCTTGGAAGCTTCCCAGTAGAAGCTTGGAAGCTTCTCAGCAGGAAGCTTGGAAGCTTCTCAGCAGAAGCTGGAAGCTTCTCAGCAGAAGCCTGGCTTCTCCCAGCAAACAGCTTCTCAGCAGAAGCTTGGAAGCTTCTCAGCAGCCTGGAAGCTCCCAGCAGAGCCTATGCACAGCTTCTCAGCAGGCTTCAAGCTCTTAGCAGAAGCTTGGAAGCTTCTCAGCAGAAGCTTGAAAGCTTCTCAGCAGAAGCTTGAAAGCTTCTCAGTAGAAACTTGGAAGCTTCTCATCTGAAATTTGGAAGCTTCTCAGAAGAAGCTTGGAGGCTTCTCAGCAGAAGTTTGGAAGCTTGTCATCAGAAGCTTGGAAGCTTCTCATCAGAAGCTTGGAAGCTTCTCAGCAGAAGCTTGGAAGCTTCTCAGCAGAAGCTTGGAAGCTTCTCAGCAGAAGCTTGGAAGCTTCTCAGCAGAAGCTTGGAAGCTTCTCAGCAGAAGCTTGGAAGCTTCTCAGCAGAAGCTTGGAAGCTTCTCAGCAGAAGCTTGGAAGTTTCCCAGCAGAAGCTTGGAAGCTTCTCAGCAGAAGCTTGGAAGCTTCTCAGCAGAAGCTTGGAAGCTTCTCAGCAGAAGCTTGGAAGCTTCTCAGCAGAAGCTTGGAAGCTTCTCAGCAGAAGCTTGGATGCTTCTCAGCAGAAGCTTGGAAGCTTCTCAGCAGAAGTTGAAGCTTCTCAGCAGAAGCTTGGAAGCTTCTCAGCAGAAGCTTGGAAGCTTCTCAGCAGAAGCTTAGGCTTCTCAGCAGAAGCGTGGAAGCTTCTCAGCAGAAGCTTGGGCTTCTCAGCAGAAGCGTGGAAGCTTCTCAGCAGAAGCGTGGAAGCTTCTCAGCAGAAGCTTGGAAGCTTCTCAGCAGAAGCTTGGAAGGTTCAAAGCAGAAGCTTGGAAGCTTCTCAGCATAAGCTTGGAAGCTTCTCAGCAGAAGCTTGGGAGCTTCTCAGCAGAAGCTTGGGAGCTTCTCAGCAGAAGCTTGGAAGCTTCTCAGCAGAAGCTTGGAAGCTTGGAAGCTTCTCAGCAGAAGTTTGGAAGCTTCTCAGCAGAAGCTTGGAAGCTTCTCAGCAGAAGCTTGGAAGCTTCTCAGCAGAAGCTTGGAAGCTTCTCAGCAGAAGCTTGGAAGCTTCTCAGCAGAAGCTTGGAAGTTTCCCAGCAGAAGTTTGAAAGCTTCTCAGAAGAGGCTTGAAAGCTTCTCAGCAGAAGTTTGGAAGCTTCTCAGCAGAATCTTGAAAGCTTCTCAGCAGAAGCGTGGAAGCTTCTCAGCATAAGCTTGGAAGCTTTACAGCAGAAGCGTGGAAGCTTCTCAGCAGAAGCTTGGAAGATTCTCTGCAGAATCTTGGTAGCTTCTCAGCAGAATCTTGGAAGCTTCTCAGCAGAATCGTGGAAGCTTCTTAGCAGAAGCTTGGAAGCTTCTTAGCAGAAGCTTGGAAGCTTCTTAGCAAAAGCTTGGAAGCTTCTTAGCAGAAGCTTGGAAGCTTCTCAACAGAAGCTCAGAAGCTTCTCAACAGAAGCTCAGAAGCTTCTCAACAGAACCTTGGAAGCTTCTCAACAGAAGCTTGGAAGATTCTTAGCACACAGGGAGCTTTTCGAAAAAGCCCTAAATCTTTTAAGTATTGTATCATCTGAATGTATTGTTTTCAGAAGAATCCTCTGTTTTTCTTAGTTGAGGCTTTAAGGTGGTTATACAACAAAGCCACAAATCGGCCATCTTGGAAACCACGTGTTTTTCTAGTGATTTTGCAAAAGCACGAATTGAGAGAATCCTTGAGAGAACCACACCGCCCATGGGGATGAAACATTCGTTTGATCGTTTGCTTACTTATGCTAAACAATCGACTTTAATTTCAGCATTGTACGAAAATTATTACGCTAGATTTGAACTTTTGACAATAGGAGTAGAAAACCGTGTGGTGAATTTGAAATTCACCACATGGCTTGATTGTATAATCACCTTAAACTGACAACATAACGTATGAGCTCGGTAAATAATTGTCATTCTTTCCATTCACTCCAAACTCAGAATCAATTGTCGTTCCGCCGAAGAACGAACACCACTGAATAGTAAAGGCACTTTTTCCCTCGGGAAAACCCTTTCAATCGACGACTTTAGCTAATGGCCCCGGTTCCCGGTCAGTCCATTAGAGTTGACCAGCAAGCCCTTTCTCCTCACCGCATCCCACTCGGAACGACTCGATGACGGTTGTGTAACAGAAGAATGAAAAATTACCCACCGAATCGCTATCCTCCTGCTGAACGCCAACAACAACCGAGAACCATTATGTAAACATTATAATCTCCTCAGTTCTTGAACGCGTTTTTCAGAGCTTGCATTGGGTGTGGAGCTGGAGAGTCGGAGCCCGCGAAGGGTACTTGTTGAAAAACGATTACCCAAGCCCTTGCTGCAAACTGCCATCGCCGCCGTCGTTCATGGTGGGCACTCGCCCGCCACCCTGGATTTGGGATGACATTTTACCAGCGTTGGTCGGTCAGGGTGGTCTTAGCCGTCCGTAGTCTACGTCGTCTACCGATGACGAGCGAGCACGACTATGCTGGTGGTCAAGCTTCCTGTATGTGTACCGCATCTCCACTTCCGTCCACGTTCCACCACCTCCACGAGACCGTGTGAAATGTGAGAATATGCTTACAAGTGAGATAAACATGTGCCTCATGCTGCTACTTCTGCTACTGGCGATGATGGTCACTGGAGCATAATTGCGAAGGTCCACTGTTGACACAATGGCTACCGCTAGCAGAAGGCAGCAGAAGCCGGCGGACGAGAGCGATGACAGCAAGGATGAAACGGAATTTTATGAGCTTTCACACCTATGTGTTCTTCCTTTTTTGTTGAATTTGACGTTGGTTCGGAACGGTGGTGGACTTTCAACAGATGCTACGGCGGATCAGAGGAGGACTTTGTTGCAATTAACTCTTGACACCGCATGGGGACTTCCTTTTGGTCCTGTTCTTTTTATGAGTTCGAGAAGGGGCTTTGTTAGGAAATAATCTCTGAAACATCATGAAGATGGTGGACAATGGAATTTAGCGTATTTTACGTACTATGGAGTCGAGATATTTCAACAGAAATCAGAGACAGGGAACGATAAAAATGTGTTTCTCATATTGTATTCTATTTGTTTTAAAAGATTTTATTAGTTCCTCCCAGGATTTTTTTTAAGTGATACAAGAGTTTTTCTTTCCTGATGGATATTATATTCAATTTATAACAAACCTGACTATCAACGTCCCACAGAGATCAACATCAAAACATACTTTTCACTGCCAATCGAATCCAACCGAATCCGGAGACCATTTGATCAGCAAATTAAATTCCACCACTAAGACAATATTTACTCACCATGTCCTTTTTTCGACTTCCGATTCTTCCCTCTCCTTCACCATAGGTAAGTCCTCCTGCGTGAACCGTGAACAGACCATCGAACCAGCGAACACCAACCGTGTGGTAAGAGTGCGCTGTGTGGCTTTTCGACTCATCGTCGTCGTCGTTGTCGATCGTCACTCAGTCGATTGGCAAATATTTGCTTTTCATCACCATCAACCCGACCCGATGGCGACCGGGTTCCGTCCGTGGCGTGACGGAATCGCCATCGGATCTATCGTGTTATCGGATGACAATGCCTCCGTGCTGTTTAAACACAGAAAAAATCCGTAATAGGAAACAATTAATTACCTCTCAAACCGTCAATGGTGTGCGTTAGTCAGAGACCGAGAACGGTGTTTATTCAGATTCTTTTTTTTCGCTTTTCACGAAGGGGTTAATGAGGGCATCATTCTTCTTAACGCTATAGCTGCAAATTTTCAAGTGCACCCGTGCTGTACTTGAGTACTAAACCTAGTGGAAGCGTTAATTTTATTCTCCACTGCTGCTGCTGCATAGCGGTAGTGAGATCTCGACATGTTTTGAAAAGAATGACGTGGAAAATGGGGCATTTGGTAGAACGGAGGTGCAGCAGCACGGTTTCCGGTTCTGGTCGTTAGTCGCTACTGATGTAGATGACGATGATGACGAGAAGAAGTAATTACTGAATGTTGTGTGTACGAATATGTGAGTGTCCTGCATAAGAAGCGGGATTGTGGTAAGTTGTGGAATAGGAAATAGTTCTGATTCCGCAAGGGTCATAGAGGATAGATTCTAAGTATCAAGCTTTGAATGAGAGTTCCTTGAAACTTCCGAAAGATTATATAACATGTAAGAATTATAAAATGCTGAAAGAAGAAAGAACTGAAGAAAGTGCCAGTTGAAAAAAACACTGACTTAGATAAAAGTTGGTACGCAGTAATCAGAAACATGATATACGACCCAACAAACATTGGAAGCTGAAAAGAGCTTGTTTCGTGGCAAATAAGCTTCTTCAGCTAAAAAACTAGCTTGTTCAGCTTGTTGCTTGTTGTTTGTTAAGGAAGGCTTCCCTACCTGTCTGTGGTGATGGTTTGCGTGGGAGTGCCATCAGATTGGACAATTCGACGTTTGAATCTTTGTTTTAAAAATCGCATACGTCCTTTTGAATAAGAACCCGAGAAGCTTGGAGGCTTGTCAGCAGAAGCTTGGAAGCTTCTCAGCTGAAGCTTGGAAGCTCCTTAACAATAGTTTGGAAGCTTCTCAGCAGAAGCTTGGCGGCTTCTCAGCAGAAGCTTGGCGGCTCCTCAGCAGAAACTTGGCGGCTTCTCAGCAGAAGCTTGACAGTTTCTCAGCAGAAGCTTGGAAGCTTCTCAGCAGAAGCTTGGAAGCTTCTCAGCAGAAGCTTGGAAGCTTCTCAGCAGAAGCTTAACAATAGTTTGGAAGCTTCTCAGCAGAAGCTTGGCGGCTTCTCAGCAGAAGTTTGACAGTTTCTCAGCAGAAGCTTGACAGTTTCTCAGCAGAAGCTTGAAAGCTTCTCAGCAGAAGCTTGGAAGCTTGTCAGCAGAAGCTTCGAAGCTTCTCAGCAGAAGCTTGGAAACTTCTCAGCAGAAGCTTGGAAGCTTCTCAGCAGAAGCTTGGAAGCTTCTCAGCAGAAGCTTGGAAGTTTCTCAGCAGAAGCTTGGAAGCTTCTCAGCAGAAGTTTGGAAGCTTCTCAGCAGAAGTTTGGAAGCTTCTCAGCAGAAGATTGGATGCTTCTCAGCAGAAGATTGGATGCTTCTCAGCAGAAGTTTGTAAGCTTCTCAGCAGAAGCTTGGAAGCTTCTCAGCAGAAGCTTGGAAGTTTCTCAGCAGAAGCTTGGAAGCTTCTCAGCAGAAGCTTGGGAGCTTCTCAGCAGAAGCTTGGAAGCTTCTCAGCAGAAGCTTGGAAGCTTCTCAGCAGAAGCTTGGAAGCTTCTCAGCAGAAGCTTGGAAGCTTCTCAGCAGAAGCTTCAGCTTCTCAGCAGAAGCTTTGGAAGCTTCTCAGCAGAAGCCTTGGAAGCTTCTCAGCAGAAGCAGCTCTCAGCAGCTTTCTCAGCAGAAGCAGAAGCTTCTCAGCAGAAGCAGCTTCTCAGCAGAAGCTTGGAAGCTTCTCAGCAGAAGCTTGGAAGCTTCTCAGCAGAAGCTTGGAAGCTTCTCAGCAGAAGCTTGGAAGCTTCTCAGCAGAAGCTTGGAAGCTTCTCAGCAGATTGGGCTTCTCAGCAGCAGCAAGGCTTCTCAGCAGAAGCTTGGAAGCTTCTCAGCAGCTTGGAAGCTTCTCAGCAGAAGCTTGGAGCCTTCTCAGCAGAAGCTGGGCTTCTCAGCAGAAGCAGCTCAGCAGAAGCTTGGAAGCTTCTCAGCAGAAGCTTGGAAGCTTCTCAGCAGAAGCTTGGAAGCTTCTCAGCAGAAGCTTCAGCTTCTCAGCAGAAGCTTGGAAGCTTCTCAGCAGAAGCTTGAAGCTTCTCAGCAGAAGCTTGAAGCTTCTCAGCAGAAGCTTGGAAGCTTCTCAGCAGGAGCTTGAAGCTTCTCAGAAGGAGCTTGGAAGCTTTTCAGCAGAAGATTGGAAGCTTTTCGGAAGAAGATTGGAAGATAATCAGCAGAAGCTTGGACGATACTCAGAAGAAGATTGGAAGCTTCTCAGCAGAAGCTTGAAGCTTCTCAGCAGGAGCTTGAAGCTTCTCAGCCGAAGCTTGTAAGCTTCTTAGCAGAAACTTGAAAGCTTCTTACCAGAAGTTTGGAAGCTTCTCAGCAGAAGATTGAAGCTTCTCAGCAGAACCTTGGAAGCTTTGACATCGTCACTGACGCCAAATTCCTGGATGAGAAGCTGAAATTTCCCGATACCAAATCCTAAGCTCCGTCCATCCTTAAACATTGTAAACTAACCTCGAGTCACCACGAGTACGCTGGCTTCTACCCCTCTTACTAACCGTATAATAAAATGATATTGATTGTATATATCACAAGAACAATGGCTCCGTAAAGTGTTATACACGCCTGAGCCTACCAAATAAACGAAATTGGAAAAAGCTTGAAAGCTTCTCAGCAGAAGCTTGGAAGCTTCTCAGCAGAAGCTTGGAGGCTTCTCAGCAGAAGCTTGGAAGCTTCTCAGCAGAAGCTTGGAAAAAATCAAAGAAAATTGGTTACAATTGGAAATATCTGCGTTGGACGATTTACATTTCAAACTGGTCAAAAAAATAATTCATCATGAATGGTTAGAGTTACGGTTCAGAGACCGGGAACGCCTCGCATCAATCAGCGTCAATTAACGAGAGTTTTGATATCATACTATCTTTACATCGATAATTTAGCTTCTTAGCATAGCTCAATTTCCTAAAGGGAACCTAAAACTTGTTTGTTCTTTAATCCTAGAAGATCATCATCATCCATGAATCCCAGCAGAGCTCTCAACGTTGACGAGTTCCATAATCGTCCCCATCTGATCTTTGTCCTTTAAGCCCTGTTCCATAAAACTCAAATTAGCACACTTTCGAGGGGTTCGCCTTCGCAGTAAAATCAACACTCGCAGCAGCCACCCACCCAGCCAGAATGGAAGCACAAATTACATCTGTCGTTGCCCATTTTCGCAACCCATAAATGTCAACGGCACTGACTGGTTTGGTGTGCGCCTTCCCAGCCTGCATCAGGCGGCGAGCAGTAAGCAGCAAATCACAAGTGATTCCACCACCACTGCGAACTGCTAGGGTCCTATAAATTTCACTTGAATTTTAATTGCACTTAATCACACGGGTCGCCCGGCCACCCTGTTGCTGCTCCACTGGACGGTCCTCGCCTGAGTTCTGTTGTCGTAGCGGTTCCACCGACTGCCAGCTTCAAGAGCGATTCCTAGTTGGATTGTGATTTCACTTTCACACTTTCTCACTCTTTCCTAGTTATAGCGACTAGACGTTGGCGATGGACAGTGGCCTTGGTTTGAATCATTTTTTAAGGAATGACGGATTTAGTAGTTTAACGTTTTTAGTTTTGTAGCCAAATTCTCATATAATTCAAAAAAAAATTAGAATACAAGTCTTTCGTTACGTTTCGTTGTAAGCTTTTTTTGAAATTTTTGTATAGCTTTTTTGATTGTCACAAACCGAAGATTGTTTTTCCCAGCTTTTCTTTTAATGTGGCCTAGTGTGCGAGAAACATCGCACAGCCTGAAGCCTCCCCTGAAAATGAGCCAATTGCCTCCCAAAGGACTCCCGAGAGTGGTTTTCTGGTCGGTTTGAAGGGCCATACACAAAAACAAGCTCGGTCTTGTTGTTCTCGTTCGTCGTCGTCGTCGCCGCCTTCGTCAACATTTTGGCGCCTAACGTTAGGCAGAAGGCGAAATAAATCCATCAACAATCGTATTAATAATTAAAACCAATTATAAACTTTGTTCATTACGGTGGTAGTAGTGGCGGTTGCTGCTTCGCTTCGGCGAACCAGAGACCGGGAACGTTTTCGCGTTCGTTCACACCATCAGCAGCCAACGCGATGTCGACTCGACGCTCTACGTTCTCGTCTCGTCTCCCCCAAAGTAAAGTTTCGAGTGCACACATCAACAAGGCACCGACGACCGAAGCTTGTTCTGTTGTTGTTCTGCCGACGTCGTACTTAAAGCGACAGCCGATTGCTTTAAGTACAGTTTAATGACGACAGATCGGAGGAACGGAAAAAGGAACTGTTGCGCTTCGTCGATAATGACGTGTTGTGTGCGGCAGACAATGGGTCGCTTCAAATAGCGCGAGCCGGAGCCGGGGAATGATGGGAATTCAATGAACCGATAACGATTTTGGCACCCTCTTTTTTTCCCATTGGCGGGGGCTGGTGTTGTCAGTTTTTTTTTTGTGTGTTCCTTCAGGGAAATGGAATCGGTTGAAAACCATTGTCACTAGGAGGAGTGACAGGTGAGTGGAGCCGATTTTATTTCCCAGAAAGAATAGCGCCAATTTTGACACGGCTCACGTCGACTTGCGCTTGATTGATCGGAAACTAATGAGGCAGTAATTCGAGGCGAGATATCGTTTGGAAGGATTTGCCACCACCAGTGGCGGCCGGTTAGGATGGGCTGCCTAATTGGCACCCTGGGTTGCACGGAAAGTCGTTAATTGGGTTTACTCGGCAGGACGTGGATTTAGGAAGAAACAGATGACACAGTTTAAGAGGAAAGCGATTACAGGGTCTATTGCAACCTAATAAAGTTGCTTCCAAAAAATTTGATTTTTTTTTACCATTTCAACATAATCACATTGAATATGATCAAAAAACTATTTTTTTTTTAAATTTCTTTATTATAGTGATTTTTTTGAAAGAATAAGAAGTTCATCACTTGAAAAAACTAAATGGCAAACCGGATTCGATAAGAATCTTTTCGGACTCGATTGGAATCCTTCCCTGATTTGATTGGAATCGTACCCGAATTCGATTGGAATCCTTGCCGGATTCAATTGGAATCCTTCCTGGATTCAAATGGAATCCTTCCTGGATTCAATTGGAATCCTTTCTGGATTCGATTGGAATCCTTCTTAGATTCAATTTCTGTTTTCGTTTGGAACCCTTCCAAGATTCAATTGGAATCCTTCCTGAATTCGATTAGAATCCTTCTCGTATTCGATTGGAATTCTTCCAGAATTCGATTGGAATCCTTTTCGGAATCGAATGCAATCCTTCCCGGATTCGATTGGAATCTTCCCCCGATTCGATTCAATTCTCGAATTCGATTGGAATCCTTTCCGGATTCGAATGAATCCTTTCCGGATTCAATTTGAATCCTTTCCGGATTCGATTGGAATCCTTTCCGGATTCGATTGGAATCTTTGCCGGATTCGATTGGAATCCTTTCCGGATTCGATTGGAATCCTTTCCGGATTCGATTGGAATCTTTTCCGGATTCGATTGGAATCCTTTCCGGATTCGATTGGAATCCTTTCCAGATTCGATTTTAACCCAGGCCGGATACGATTGGAATCCTTGCCCTTCCCGGGTTCGGTTTGAATCATTCTAGGATTCGATTGGAATCCTTCCCGAATTTGTTTGGAATCACTCCTGGATTCCTTTGGAATTCTTCCTGGATTCGATTGGAACCCTTCCCGGATTCGATTGGAATCCTTCCCGGATTCGATTGGAATCCTTCTTAGATTCAATTGGAATCCTTCTCGGATTCGATTGAAATCCTTCCCGCATTCGATTGGAATTCTTTCCGTATTCGATTGGAATCCTTCCTGGATTCGATTGGAATCCTTGTCGGATTCAATTGGAATCCTTTCCGAATTTGATTGGAATCCTTGTCGGATTCAATTGGAATCCTTGCTGGGTTCTATTGGAATCCTTCCCGGATTCGAATGGATTCCTTGCCGGTTTCGATTGGAATCTATCCCGGATTCGATTGGAACCCTTCCTGGATTAGTTTGGAATTTTTCCCAGATTCAATTGCAATCCTTCTTGAATTCGATTGGAATCCCTCCCGAATTCGATTGGAATTCTTCCAGAATTCAATTGGAATCCTTCTCGAATTCGATTGGAATCCTTTCCGGAATCGAATGGAATCCTTCCTGGATTCGATTGGAATCTTTCCCCGATTCGATTCAATTCTCGAATTCGATTGGAATCCTTCCTAGATTTGATTGGAATCCATTTCGGATTCGATCGGAATCCTTTCTGGAATCGATTGGAATTCTTTTCGGATTCGATTGGAATCCTTTTCTGATTTGTTTGGAATCCTTCCTGGATTCGATTGGAATCCTTTCCGGTTCGATTTTAACCCTGGCCGGATACGATTGGAATCCTTGCCCTTTCCGGGTTCGGTTTGAATCATTCTAGGACCCGATTGTAATTTTTCCCGGATTTGTTTGGAATCCCTCCTGGATTCCATTTTAATTCTTCCTGGATTCGATTGGATCCCTTCCCGGATTCGAATGGATTCCTTTCCGGATTCGATTGCAATCCTCTCCCAATCCGATTGCAATCCTTCCCAGGTTCGGTTGGAATCCTTCCCGGATTCGATTGCAATCCTCTCCCAATCCGATTGCAATCCTTCCCAGGTTCGGTTGGAATCCTTCCCGGATTCGATTGCAATCCTTTCCGGATTGGATTAATTTTTTTCCGGAATCGATTGGAATCCTTCCCGGATGCGAATGGAATCTTTTCTGGATTTGAATGGAATCCTTCTTATATTCGATTGGAATCCTTCCCATATTGGATTGTTATCCTTTCCAGATTCGATTGGAATCCTTCCCGGATTCGATTGGAATTCTTTCTGGATTCAATTGGAATTCTTTCCGGATTCAATTGGAATTTTTTCCGTATACGATTAGAATCCTTCCTGGATTCGATTGCAATCCTTTCCAGATTCGATTGCAATCCTTTCCCGATTCGTTTGGAATCCTTCATGGATTCGATTGAAATCCTTCCCGGATTCGGAATTTTTCATGGATTTGATTGGAATCCTTCTTAATTGGAATCCTTTCCGGTATCAATGGAGAATTTTCCCGGAAGCGATAAGAAATCTTCCCGGATTCAATTGGAATCCTTCCCGGATTCGGTTGAAATCCTTTCCAGATTCAATGCGAATCCATCCCGGATTCGATTGAAATCCTTCTCTCGGATTCGATTTTAATTCTCTCCGGATTTGATTAGAATCCTTCTTCTTCTTCTACTTCTTATTGGCATTACATCCCCACACTGGGACAAAGCCGCCTCGCAGCTTAGTGTTCGCTAAGCACTTCCACAGTTATTAACTGCGAGGTTTCTAAGCCAGGCTACCATTTCTGCATTCGTATATCATGAGGCTAGCACGATGATACTTTTATACCCAGGGAAGTCGAGGCAATTTCCGATCCGAAAATTGCCTAGACCGGCACCGGGAGTCGAACCCAGCCACTTTCAGCATGGTCTTACTTTGTCGCCGCGCGTCTTACCGCACGGCTAAGGAGGGCCCCTTCCTTAATGGATTCGATTGGTCCGGGAAAGATTACGATTGGAATCTTTGCCTGATTTGATTTAAATCTTTCCTGGATGCGATTGAAATCCTTCCCGAATTCGATTAGACTTATTCCTTGATTTGTATTTTTTTTTTAATTTAATTTTTATCTTTGAATGGATCTTCGATTGAAAGTAGATTAAAATGCGTTTTATCGACTATGAGTATCCGATGCGATTGATATTTCTTTTGAATTACCGTCCCCAATTTTTCTGTTCTAGGATTTTAGTTTGTGGATGTTCCGTCATCTTACATTCCTATGAAATTTTAACAAATTCGCCCCTCCAAAATTGCCATAATATTTCAGCATCAAAACATTTCCGTCGAGTCCATCTGAAATACTAAAACCCAATGCTCAAATATAGGGGTTTCATTAGCCGCTTGTGTGGGAGCGGAATAAGGAAGCGGACGGATGCGATGAAAAATGCTGAAATGTTTGTTGTGAATGATTTGAATATTTACATTATTGTCTTTGACGAAAAGGGGGAATGGATGCAAATGAGTTGTCATTGGTTGCGATAGAAGCTTTTAGGAATTTGTTTGTGTAATTTATTTTTTTTTTTACAGGCAGATATTAGTTTTAAAGTGAATCAATAGACATTCTTTACAAATTAATTAAACGAGAAATGTACCTCGTTTTTATACAAATATGAAACTGGTTCCAGGGTCAGCGTTTATTTTGACTACCAATTGAATAAAAATGCAAACCATTAACACTGGACAAGAGGCTGTTTACGCTTTCTGAAACCACGAACACATTTTTTCATTACTACAAAGACTTGATAATACAAACAAAAAACAAAACGATCATTTGAAACTCATTGAACGCTCACCCACCACTACATAATTAATCAACAAATACTGTGGGTCAATGTTTTATTGAAATTGCATTTTCACTCTTAATTAAGTCAATAAGCATCCTCGCCTTACTTCCCTTGATCCATTTGCACCGTGATTCCGCCGCTCTTCCATCGCCATAACCAGCCTGAACGTTTAACCTTTTGATTCAATGGATCGCATTTTTTCTGTTTGTTTACACGCCTATTGAAAAGCATATTTTCCACCTTCCGCCGAACCGCACTCGCATAAAAGGCATCCCCGTCACAATTTGATTATTAATTCCGTACCCCGGCTCCTACCTCGGGAACGTGGCCACCACATCCGGATTCTGCCACGGATGCTGTGTTTTCTGAACAAAAAAGGCCAATCGTACCCATCATCGAGTGGAGAATGTTTAATGGCGTATGTAAAATTTGATTCAGACCGTACCTTTCGGGTTGGGTTCGTGTTCGGTCAGCAGTCGCTGCGATTCAATATTGAATCGGGCTTTTAAATTTTTCATTCAAATTTCGTATTCGATGTCGAAACTCGTTTGAAAGGGTAATGGCTGTGGAAATGTTTGACCTTAAAAAGTCGATATGACGTGTGTCATGTATTTTTGCGTTTTGATTCTGAGAAAACCGAAAAAAAATCATAGTTAGAACACATTCGAACATATAGACGATTAAGATGTATCCAAAAAGGCCTCACTGTTGGATGACTCATTCGCAAAAAACATTTTTATCACCCTTTGTCGTCCGGCAGACAGCATTCAGCTTTAGCCATGGTTTGCACCGTGGACTCAAATTTCGGTTTCGTGTGCTGCTGGTAAACACCCTTATCAATAATTCAGTTGGGTCTGCACATTCGTCCAATAAAGGAGAGAATAATAAAACTTCATAATAAAATAACACATATTTTCTAAAACATGTTTAAACAATTATTGAGGTGAACCAGCCCACAACTACAACTGTCTAAAAATATTTCGACTTTTACGGCCATACAGCAGCTTTTATAGAAATTTAGAACCGATTTTACGAACATCCGTCAAGGCTTCGCCTACAACATCGTCAACCATGAAAAACACAACAGCCACTACACGAATAACCAAACCGAGCGATGACAACGACGTCCCAACGTCGCCTTTTTCTTTTTTTGATAAATCACATGTTGATGGAGTGTGTTCAGAAGGGCTGGTCTCCATAGCACCAGCCCTCGTGACTAGACCTGCCTGCCAGCCCAGTTCACAATTTGACGACGATGACTTAGTGCGGTCCGGCACGTGACTTGGTTGGTTTCGAGCTCAGCTGGTTCCGTCGTCGGGTCGACCAGGCATGCAACACCATCGCCACCGACCGTCGTCGTAGCCCCATTCGATTCATACGATGGAAAACTCGCCAAACGATGGTCAGTCGAATCGCGTGATAAGTATCGATTGTGTATGGGCGAATGGGAAATTTGCTGGAACTGAATGAGCGAGCGTCACAACAATGAGAAGCTATTGGTCCCTTGGGGCGAGCGCGCGCGCCGGATGGGTCGGCTACCGGGAAACACTAAAGTGGGAAAGGCTCAGGTGAGCAACTTTAATGCTTCGTTGGGATGCTGGACGGTTGGTTTGTTGCGATTATTGGGCTTCGGGCGAATTTTGTAATTTGTTAAAATTCCGTAAGGTCCGTAAATCCAATAAGAATTGGATCCAATTCCGATTGGATTGAAACTTCGATAAAATTACGGAAGGAGATTATTAAAATTTCGATAAGAAATTGACAAAAGTTCAGAAAGGAATTGGTTAAAATCGCGATAGGAATTTGTTGAAATTCTGATAAGAAGTTGCTTAACTGCCAATTGGAATTCTGAAATGAATTTGTTAAAATCCAGAAAGGTTTTTGTTAAAATACCGAGAGGAATTATTTAAAATTCCAAAGGGAATTTATTAAATCTCCGATAAGACTTTGTTCGAATTCCGGAAGAAATTTCTTAAATTTGTTGACAATCCGATAAGTTTCCCAAATCCCGATCGCAAACTGTAAAAACTTCTTATGTAATTTGTTAAAATTTCGATTGGAATATGTTTAAATTCCGAAAGGAAAATGTTTTCATTCCCGATGGAATTTGTTGAAATTCCGAAAGAAATTTATTAAAATTCCGAAAGGAATTTGTTAAATTTCTAGAGGGAATTCGTTAAAATTCCGATAGGGAACGATTCAAATATGAAGTCCACTACTTTTTGAAATTTCTAGACCCCCTCCCCCCTCTGTCACGATTTTTTGTTTACCTAGTATATGCACTGTCACAAAATCTTAGGCCCCCTCCCCCTAAAACCTGTGACGTTAGTTTAGAACGACCCCTAGGAATTTATTGAAATTTCGATAAAAAATTTGCTAAAATTGCGATCAAAATTTGTCAAAATTCCGAATAGAATTTGTTGGAATTCCAATAGCAATTTGTTTAAATATTGAAAAAAAAAATTTAAATCATGATAAGAAATTGCTAGAACTCCGATCGAAATTTGTTAATATTTCCAATAGAATTTATGAATGTTCCGATTAGAATTTGTTAAAATTCCGATAAGAGTTTGTTTATTGTTCGATAGTATTTTTAATTTCAAAAGAAATTTGTAACTTCGACAAAAATTCAAGAAAATTCCAATAAGAAGTAGCTTAGATTCCGATAAGTTACTGAAAGTCCAACCGGATTTGTAAAAATTCTGATTTTTTTTATTAAATTTACGAAAAGAATTTGAGTGCGTGTTCTATCATGTTTCGGAAAGCAGAACGATCGCGCGGTCGTCCGAATCATTTTGTTCTGCATTGCGCGGCCGGTAATAAAATTAATCAGTTCAGTGCGTGATCTCTCTTGTTTCGAAGCGGGCTTGGTAGTCATATGGCTACTGCTTCTGCCTCATACGCAGGAGGTCGTGGGTTCAATCCCAGGTCCGTTCCATTCTCCTACTTTGTATCTTTCTCTTTATTTCACTTCCATACCGTTTCCATTACTATTCCTATACCTTCAACTTGAGTATTCTATCAGTAATCTGCTAGAAACCTTCTCCTATCTATCACATTGGCAGCTCGATAACCAAGACGGACCTCTGCCTCTCCAACCTAACCCAGAAATTCCAACGAATTCCGCATGAACTCGTGGCAAGTGCAGAGCTATATTCGGCTTGCAGCGGGCGAGTGATTGCATCATTTCCTCCCCTTCCCTACATTGACTTGCATTCTGACGTGGCAGGCGCCAGTATGACCTAACAAATGAGATCACCAGGACTTGTACATGGAAGATGTGTGCTAGTCCCAAGCAAACATCTGTTGGTTCCCTAATGCAAGAACAGCTGATCTGAATTTAAATTACGAAAAGAATTTGTTAAAACTCCGATGTGTTAAAATTCCGATATAGGTTTGTTAAATTGCGAAAGCAATTTGATAAAATTCCGAAAGGAATTTGTTAAAATATCGAATAGAATTTGTTAATATCCTGAAAAGATTTTGTTTAATAGAATGTGTTAAGATTCCGAGAGGAATTTGTTTAAATTCCTAGAAGAATTTCTTAAAAACTTCGACAGACAGGACTTTGTTAGAATCCCGAAATTTATTTATTTATTTATTTATTGTCGTCAATCATGTTTGTAGACCGTTTGATACAGATTTAGTCTTATAATATAGTTCTCCGTTACTTAAAATTACTAAACACTTTTATCCGATATGAAAATTATACACCAAGCATTTACTGAGTACGCAAGTATTGTTTCAATTTAGTCTTAGATGTATTGAAATCAATAGCATTCCAATGTTTATTATAAGCAGCCATCATCATGACGCTCTACGTTCTCGTCTCGTCTCCCCAAAGTAAAGTTTCGAGTGCACATCAACAAAGGCACCGACGACCGAAGCTTGTTCTGTTGTTGTTCTGCCGACGTCGTACTTAAAGCGACAGCCGATTGCTTTAAGTACAGTTTAATGACGACAGATCGGAGGAACGGAAAAAGGAACTGTTGCGCTTCGTCGATAATGACGTGTTGTGTGCGGCAGACAATGGGTCGCTTCGAATAGCGCGAGCCGGAGCCGGGGAATGATGGGAATTCAATGAACCGATAACGATTTTGGCACCCTCTTTTTTTCCCCTGGCGGGGGCTGGTGTTGTCAGTTTTTTTTGTGTGTTCCTTCAGGGAAATGGAATCGGTTGAAAACCATTGTCACTAGGAGGAGTGACAGGTGAGTGGAGCCGATTTTATTTCCCAGAAAGAATAGCGCCAATTTTGACACGGCTCACGTCGACTTGCGCTTGATTGATCGGAAACTAATGAGGCAGTAATTCGAGGCGAGATATCGTTTGGAAGGATTTGCCACCACCAGAGGCGGCCGGTTAGGATGGGCTGCCTAATTGGCACCCTGGGTTGCACGGAAAGTCGTTAATTGGGTTTACTCGGCAGGACGTGGATTTAGGAAGAAACAGATGACACAGTTTAAGAGGAAAGCGATTACACGGTCTATTGCAACCTAATAAAGTTGCTTCCAAAATATGTGATTTTTTTTTCACCGTTTCAACATAATCACATTGAATATGATCAAAAAACTATTTTTTTTTTAATTTCTTTATTATAGTGATTTTTTTGAAAGAATAAGAAGTTCATCACTTGAAAAAACTAAATGGCAAACCGGATTCGATAAGAATCTTTTCGGATTCGATTGGAATCCTTCCCTGATTTGATTGGAATCGTACCCGAATTCGATTGGAATCCTTGCCGGATTCAATTGGAATCCTTCCTGGATTCAAATGGAATCCTTCCTGGATTCAATTGGAATCCTTTCCGGATTCGATTGGAATCCTTCTTAGATTCAATTTCTGGATTCGTTTGGAACCCTTCCAAGATTCAATTGGAATCCTTCCTGAATTCGATTAGAATCCTTACCGTATTCGATTGGAATTCTTCCAGAATTCGATTGGAATCCTTTTCGGAATCGAATGGAATCCTTCCCAGATTCGATTGGAATCTTCCCCTGATTCGATTCAATTCTCGAATTCGATTGGAATCCTTTCCGGATTCGAATGAATCCTTTCCGGATTCGATTGAAATCCTTCATGGATTCGATTGGAATCCTTTCCGGATTCGATTGGAATCCTTTCCGGATTCGATTGGAATCCTTTCCGGATTCGATTGGAATCCTTCCCGAATTTGTTTGGAATCACTCCTGGATTCCTTCGGAATTCTTCCTGGATTCGATTGGAACCCTTCCCGGATTCGATTTTAACCCAGGCCGGATACGATTGGAATCCTTGCCCTTCCCGGGTTCGGTTTGAATCATTCTAGGATCCGATTGTAATCCTTCCCGAATTTGTTTGGAATCACTCCTGGATTCCTTCGGAATTCTTCCTGGATTCGATTGGAACCCTTCCCGGATTCGATTGGAATCCTTCCCGGATTCGATTGGAATCCTTCCTAGATTCAATTGGAATCCTTCTCGGATTCGATTGAAATCCTTCCCGCATTCGATTGGAATTCTTTTCGTATTCGATTGAAATCCTTCCTGGATTCAATTGGAATCCTTTCCGAATTTGATTGGAATCCTTGTCGGATTCAATTGGAATCCTTGCTGGGTTCTATTGGAATCCTTCCCGGATTCGAATGGATTTCTTGCCGGTTTCGATTGGAATCTATCCCGGATTCGATTGGAACCCTTCCTGGATTCGTTTGGAATCTTTCCCAGATTCAATTGCAATCCTTCTTGAATTCGATTGGAATCCCTCCCGAATTCGATTGGAATTCTTCCAGAATTCAATTGGAATCCTTCTCGAATTCGATTGGAATCCTTTCCGGAATCGAATGGAATCCTTCCTGGATTCGATTGGAATCTTTCCCCGATTCGATTCAATTCTCGAATTCGATTGGAATCCTTCCTAGATTTGATTGGAATCCATTTCGGATTCGATCGGAATCCTTTCTGGAATCGATTGGAATTCTTTTCGGATTCGATTGGAATCCTTTTCTGATTTGTTTGGAATCCTTCCTGGATTCGATTGGAATTCTTTCCGGATTCGATTTTAACCCTGGCCGGATACGATTGGAATCCTTGCCCTTCCCGGGTTCGGTTTGAATCATTCTAGGACCCGATTGTAATTTTTCCCGGATTTGTTTGGAATCCCTCCTGGATTCCATTTTAATTCTTCCTGGATTCGATTGGATCCCTTCCCGGATTCGAATGGATTCCTTTCCGGATTCGATTGCAATCCTCTCCCAATCCGATTGCAATCCTTCCCAGGTTCGGTTGGAATCCTTCCCGGATTCGATTGCAATCCTCTCCCAATCCGATTGCAATCCTTCCCAGGTTCGGTTGGAATCCTTCCCGGATTCGATTGCAATCCTTTCCGGATTGGATTAATTTTTTTCCGGAATCGATTGGAATCCTTCCCGGATGCGAATGGAATCTTTTCTGGATTTGAATGGAATCCTTCTTATATTCGATTGGAATCCTTCCCATATTGGATTGTTATCCTTTCCAGATTCGATTGGAATCCTTCCCGGATTCGATTGGAATTCTTTCTGGATTCAATTGGAATTCTTTCCGGATTCAATTGGAATTTTTTCCGTATACGATTAGAATCCTTCCTGGATTCGATTGCAATCCTTTCCCGATTCGATTGGAATCATTCACGGATTCGTTTGGAATCCTACACGGATTCGATTGAAATCCTTCCCGGATTCGGAATTTTTCATGGATTTGATTGGAATCCTTCTTAATTGGAATCCTTTCCGGTATCAATGGAGAATTTTCCCGGAAGCGATAAGAAATCTTCCCGGATTCAATTGGAATCCTTCCCGGATTCAATGGGAATCCTTCCAGTATTCGGTTGAAATCCTTTCCAGATTCAATGCGAATCCATCCCGGATTCGATTGAAATCCTTCTCTCGGATTCGATTTTAATTCTCTCCGGATTTGATTAGAATCCTTCTTCTTCTTCTTCTTCTTATTGGCATTACATCCCCACACTGGGACAAAGCCGCCTCGCAGCTTAGTGTTCGCTAAGCACTTCCACAGTTATTAACTGCGAGGTTTCTAAGCCAGGCTACCATTTTTGCATTCGTATATAATGAGGCTAGCACGATGATACTTTTATACCCAGGAAGTCGAGGCAATTTCCGATCCGAAAATTGCCTAGACCGGCACCGGAGTCGAACCCAGCCACTTTCAGCATGGTCTTACTTTGTAGCCGCGCGTCTTACCGCACGGCTAAGGAGGCCCTTCCTTAATGGATTCGATTGATCCGGGAAAGATTACGATTGGAACCTTTGCCTGATTTGATTTAAATCCTTCCTGGATGCGATTAAAATCCTTCCCGAATTCGATTAGACTTATGCCTTGATTTGTATTATTTTTTTTTTAAATTTTTATCTTTGAATGGATCTTCGATTGAAAGTAGATTAAAATGCGTTTTATCGACTATGAGTATCCGATGCGATTGATATTTCTTTTGAATTACCGTCCCCAATTTTTCTGTTCTAGGATTTTAGTTTGTGGATGTTCCGTCATCTTACATTCCTATGAAATTTTAACAAATTCGCCCCTCCAAAATTGCCATAATATTTCAGCATCAAAACATTTCCGTCGAGTCCATCTGGAATTCCAAATACCAATGCACAAATATGGAGGGTTCATTTGCTGCCGGAGCGAGCGGAATAAGGAAGCTGACAAATGCGATGAAAAATGCTGAAATGTTTGTTGTGAATGATTTGAATATTTCCATTATTGTCGTTGGCGAAAGGGGAATGGATGCAAATGAATTGTCATCGGTTGCGATAGACGCTTTTAGGAATTTATTTGTGTAATTTAGTTATTTTTTTACAGGCAGATATTAGATTTAAAGTTATTCAATGGAGATTCTTTACAAATAATTTAAACGAGAAACGGACGTCGTTTTAATACAAATATGCAACTGGTTTCAGGATCAGCGTTTATTTTGACTACCAATTGATTAAAAATGTGAGCCATTAACACTGGACAAGAGGCTGTTTACGTTTTCTGAAACCACGAACACATTTTTCATTACTACAAAGACTTGATAATACGAACAAAAAAAAAAACGATCATTTGAAACCCATTGAGCGCACACGCACCACTACATAATTAATCAACAAATACTGTGGGTCAATGTTTTATTGAAATTGCATTTTCACTCTTAATTAAGTCAATAAGCATCCTCGCCTTACTTCCCTTGATCCATTTGCACCGTGATTCCGCCGCTCTTCCATCACCATAACCAGCCCGAACGTTTAACCTTTTGATTCAATGGATCGCATTTTTTTCTGTTTGTTTACACGCCTATTGAAAAGCATATTTTCCACCTTCCGCCGAACCGCACTCGCATAAAAGGCATCCCCGTCACAATTTGATTATTAATTCCGTACCCCGGCTCCTACCTCGGGAACGTGGCCACCACATCCGGATTCTGCCACGGATGCTGTGTTTTCTGAACAAAAAAGGCCAATCGTACCCATCATCGAGTGGAGAATGTTTAATGGCGTATGGAAAATTTGATTCAGACCGTACCTTTCGGGTTGGGTTCGTGTTCGGTCAGGAGTCGCTGCGATTCAATATTGAATCGGGCTTTTAAATTTTTCATTCAAATTTCGTATTCGATGTCGAAATTCGTTTAAAAGGGTAATGGCTGTGGAAATGTTTGACCTTAAAAAGTCGGTATGACGTGCGTCATGTATTTTTGCGTTTTGATTCTGAGAAAATCGAAAAAAAATCAAAGATAGAGCACATTCGAACATATAGATGATTAAGATGTATCCAAAAAGGCCTCACTGTTGGATGACTCATTCGCAAAAAACATTTTTATCACCCTTTGTCGCCCGGCAGACAGCATTCAGCTTTAGCCGTGGTTTGCACCATGGACTTAAATTTCGGTTTCGTGTGCTGCTGGTAAACACCCTTATCAATAATTCAGTTGGGTCTGCACATTCGTCCAATAAAGGAGAGAATAATAAAACTTCATAATAAAATAACACATATTTTTTAAAACATGTTTAAACAATTATTGAGGTGAACCAGCCCACAACTACAACTGTCTAAAAATATTTCGACTTTTACGGCCATACAGCAGCTTTTATAGAAATTTAGAACCGATTTTACGAACATCCGTCAAGGCTTCGCCTACAACATCGTCGACCATGAAAAACACAACAGCCACTACACGAATAACCAACCGAGCGATGACAACGACGTCCCAACGTCGCCTTTTTTTTCTTTTTTTTTTTTTTGATAAATCACATGTTGATGGAGTGTGTTCAGAAGGGCTGGTCTCCATAGCACCAGCCCTCGTGACTAGACCTGCCTGCCAGCCCAGTTCACAATTTGACGACGATGACTTAGTGCGGTCCGGCACGTGACTTGGTTGGTTTCGAGCTCAGCTGGTTCCGTCGTCGGGTCGACCAGGCATGCAACACCATCGCCACCGACCGTCGTCGTAGCCCCATTCGATTCATACGATGGAAAACTCGCCAAACGATGGTCAGTCGAATCGCGTGATAAGTATCGATTGTGTATGGGCGAATGGGAAATTTGCTGGAACTGAATGAGCGAGCGTCACAACAATGAGAAGCTATTGGTCCCTTGGGGCGAGCGCGCGCGCTTGATGGGTCGGCTACCGGGAAACACTAAAGTGGGAAAGGCTCAGGTGAGCAACTTTAATGCTTCGTTAGGATGCTGGACGGTTGGTTTGTTGCGATTATTGGGCTTCAAGCGAATTTTGTAATTTGTTAAAATTCCGTAAGGTATTTATTAAAAATACAATAAGAATTCGATCCAATTCCGATTGGATTGAACTTCGATAAAATTACGAAAGGAATTTGTTAAAATTCCGAAAAGAATTTATTAAAATTTCGATTAGAAATTGACAAAAGTTCAGAAAGAAATTGATTAAAATCGCGATAGGAATTTGTTGAAATTTTGATAACAAGTTGCTAAACTGCCGATTGGAATTCTGAAATGAATTTGTTTAAATCCAGAAAGGTTTTTGTTAAAATACCGAGAGGAATTAGTTAAAATTTCAAAGGGAATTTATTAAATCTCCGATAAGACTTTGTTCAAATTCCGGAAGAAATAAATTTGTTGAAAATCCGATAAGTTTCCCAAATTCCGATCGTAAATTGTAAAAACTTCTTATGTAATTTGTTAAAATTTCGATAGGAATTTGTTTAAATTCCGAAATGAAAATGTTAACATTCATGATGGAATTTGTTGAAATTCCGAAAGGAATTTATTAAAATTCCGTAAGGAACTTGATAAATTTGTGAAAGGAATTCGCTAAAATTCCGATAGGGAACGATTCAAATATGAAATCTACTACATTTTGAGGTTTCTAGACCCCCTCCCCCATCTGTCACATTTTTTTGTTTACCTAGCATATACACTGTCACAAAATCTTAGACCCCCTCCCCCTAAAACCTGTGTTATTTTTGAACGACTTCTAGGAATCTATTGAAACTTCGATATAAAATTGCTCAAATTCCGATCAAAATTTGTCAAAATTCCGAATAGAATTTGTTGGAATTCCAATAGCAATTTGTTTAAATATTGAAAAAAAAAATTTAAATCATGATAAGAAATTGCTAGAACTCCGATCGAAATTTGTTAATATTTCCAATAGAATTTATGAATGTTCCGATTAGAATTTGTTAAAATTCCGATAAGAGTTTGTTTATTGTTCGATAGTATTTTTTTAATTTCAAAAGAAATTTGTAACTTCGACAAAAATTCAAGAAAATTCCAATAAGAAGTAGCTTAGATTCCGATAAGTTACTGAAAGTCCAACCGGATTTGTAAAAATTCTGATTTTTTTTATTAAATTTACGAAAAGAATTTGAGTGCGTGATCTCTCATGTTTCGGAAAGCAGAACGATCGCGCGGTCGGCCGAATTATCGTGTTCTGCATTGCGCGGCCGGTAATAAAATTAATCAGTTCAGTGCGTGATCTCTCTTGTTTCGAAGCGGGCTTGGTAGTCATACGGCTACTGCTTCTGCCTCATACGCAGGAGGTCGTGTTCCGGACAGCAGAACCCAGGTCCGTTCCATTCTCCTACTTTGTATCTTTCTCTTTATTTCACTTCCATACCGTTTCCATTACTATTCCTATACCTTCAACTTGAGTATTCTATCAGTAATCTGCTAGAATTCTCCTATCTATCACATTGGCAGCTCGTTAACCAAGACGGACCTCTGCCTCTCCAACCTAACCCAGAAATTCCAACAAATTCCGCATGAACTCGTGGCAAGTGCAGAGGTATATTCGGCTTGCAGCGGGCGAGTGATGGCATCATCATTTCTTCCCCCTTCCCTACATTGACTTGCATTCTGACGTGGCAGGCGCCAGTATGACCTAACAAATGAGATCACCAGTACTTGTACATTGAAGATGTGTGCTAGTCCCAAGCAAACATCTGTTGGTTCCCTGTGCAAGAACAGCTGATCTGAATTTAAATTTACGAAAAGAATTTGTTAAAACTCCGATGTGTTAAAATTCCGATATAGGTTTGTTAAATTGCGAAAGCAATTTGATAAAATTCCGAAAGGAATTTGTTAAAATATCGAATAGAATTTGTTAATATCCTGAAAAGATTTTGTTTAATAGAATGTGTTAAGATTCCGAGAGGAATTTGTTTAAATTCCTAGAAGAATTTCTTAAAAACTTCGACAGACAGGACTTTGTTAGAATCCTGAAATTTATTTATTTATTTATTTATTGTCGTCAATCATGTTTGTAGACCGTTTGATACAGATTTAGTCTTATAATATAGTTCTCCGTTACTTAAAATTACTAAACACTTTTATCCGATATGAAAATTATACACACCAAGCATTTACTGAGTACGCAAGTATTGTTTCAATTTAGTCTTAGATGTATTGAAATCAATAGCATTCCAATGTTTATTATAAGCAGCCATCATTTGATTTATGGGTCCGAATTTCGCATAGTTTGTACGATGACTACTACAGGCAAATAAAGTTCGATTTCGCAAAGGTCTTTGTGGGATATAAAAATTTAATTTAGATAATATTGCCTCTGAGTCGACCTTGTTCGAGATAACATCATTAATGAAAGATAGCATCGCATATTCCCGTCGTTCCTTCAATGTTTGTATACTAATTAGCATGCATCGTGCTTTATAAGACGGGAGTGTTAGTTGAGTCCACCCTAATTTGCGTAGTGCATATAATGAAAATTGAATTTTTACCGACTCAATTCTTGTGTCATGCGTGACTGTGTAAGGTGACCAAACTATGCTGCAATATTCAAGTATCGATCTGACATAAGCAATATATAATGTTTTTATAGTGTATGGATCGTGGAAGTTGTAGCCAAACCTTTTTATGAATCCTAACATATTATTAGCTTTGTTTATAATAGTATTATAATGGTCAATGAACGTAAGCTTAGAGTCTATAATTATGCCAAGATCCCTAACTCTATCACATCTTGTCACCTTTTGGCTACCTAAAGTGATTGTCATATTTGGAATACTTCGTTTTCTGCTTATAGTAATTAAGTTGCATTTCTTTATATTGAGCTGTAACAAACTTTTTATACACCAGTTATGAAATATCTGGATCTCGTGTTTGAATGTGTTCATGTCTTCAGCGTCTTTGATCTCAATAAAAAGTTTCATATCGTCAGCGTAAATCAATACTTTTAGATGCTTTAGAATGAAGGACAAGTCGTTTACAAACAAAATAAACAATAGCGGACCTAAATGAGAGCCTTGCGGGACTCCCGATGTGGAATGAATAGCTACAGATTGCTTTCCTTTGAACCTAACTATTTGATTGCGACTGGTCAGATATGCTTCAAGCCATTTAAGGAGTCCAGGCTGGATTCCCATTTTTTGCAGTTTAAAGAGAAGCATTGGTATATCAACTCTATCGAACGCTTTACTAAAATCCGTATATAAAACTTCAACGTGATTTCCTCTGTCCATGGCTTCAAGAGAATAATTCACAAATTCCAGTAAGTTCGTAGCTGTCGACCGACCTTTAAAGAATCCGTGCTGGCTTGTAGTGATCCTATTTTTTATTTGGTTGAATATTTTCTCATTGACAATTGCTTCGAGTAATTTTGGAATGGTGGAGAGAAGAGCGATTCCGCAGTAATTGCGGATGTCGGATTTTTGCCAGACTTGAAAATCGGCACCAGAAAGGAAGTTTTCCACGGTTTAGGAAATTCTCCAGATTTTAGTGACATATTGAAAAGCCAAAACAAAGGAGCAGTGAGCTCAGCTGCCATAGTTTTCAAAAATACGGGGGAACACCATATGGACCGGTACTCTTGGTTACGTCCAATTGTTTTAACGCGTCCAAGATGTCAAGAACATTAATTTGGTCGACGCTTATATCGTTTGAGAACTCAGGATAGAAATCAAAAAACGCGCGATCACGGTCCTCCTCTGAGTGTTCAGAGTAAATTTCACGGAAATACTCAGCAAACAAATTGCAAATCTCATCAGAATTAGTACCCACTTTGCTGTCTATGTACATTATTGAGGGAAAATTGTCAGTCTTTAGTTTGGTGTTTACATATTGGAAAAATATTTTGGGACAAGATTTAATTTCCGCTTCAGTTTTTGCATTATACTCATCAAATGCTGTGTGCATAGCCGTATTAAGTTGATCGCAAATGTTCAAATAATTTTCCATACTACTTGAATTATTAATTTTTGTGATTTCTATGCGCTTTTGCTTTCGATTTTTAAGTTCTTTATTTGCCTATTGAACCAAATTGGTTTTTTGTAGAAAAAGGGCGTCTACGTCTTTTAACTGGAACTTCTTCTTTTATTATTTTGAACAATTTACTGTAGAATAAATTAGCAGCATTTTCGATATTATCTTGATTCCTCAAAGTTGTTTGCCAATCAATAATGTTTAATTTATTTCTAATGTTCTCGTAATTAGCTGCTTGATAAGGATAAAGATAAGGACTAACTGATTCCGAAAGAAATTTGTTTAAATTCTTGAAGGAATAAGGCATAACTCCGAAATTCCAAAAGGAATTTGATAAAATTCGTTACGGATTTAGTTTGAATTCCGAAAAGAATCTGTTGAAATTTTTAAAAAAAATGTTAACGATTTGCTAAAATTCCGATCGAAATTAGTTATTATTTCGAAAAGAATTTATTAATAACCCGATTAGAATTTCCGTTGAGAAGTTTCTGAATTTTTCACCGGAATCCGATAATTGTTATTTTGTTAAAGTTCCGAAAGAAATTTGTTAATATTCCAATATTTTTTTTTAATTCCAGGATGAGTTGGTTTTAATTCCGAAATAAATTTATTAAAGTTCCGAAAGGATTTTTTTAAAACGCCGGTAGGATTTTGTTAATACAGTATTGACTTGAATTTGTCACTCCTCGATTTTGTCTACCCCCGATTTTATCACGTTTTCGACCCGGTTTTATCACGTTCCGGTTTTAACGAGCCAACAAATTTTGAAAATTTTAGTCCTTTTTTTTATTTTTGTAAATTATATAGCAAACAACAATGATGTTCATGAAATAACTTTCATCGCATGTGGTTTATTCCTGAGTACCTGTCAAGAATATTGAAAGCCTTTTCGACAAGAAATTATGGGTCCCATTTACGTATTCTGCCTTCCTAAGATATGAACTGATTCATATTTGTTAAACAAATAAAAAATTTGAGAATAAAAAATTCTCCGATTTTGTCACATTTTTGTCATCATGATGATGATGATGATGTTACTACCATCTATTGTAGCAAGGCACCTGCCAGTAGCACTGGTCAAATCTAACAAACGATTTTATCATGCTTATATTATTGTTAGTATTTCATCAGACTCCTGTATAAAGGGCCAAAAATGGGTGGGGTGGTTCCATAAGCAGAGACACTTATGTGAATCCACACATTTCCCCTTTTATCATCATGGTGATAAAATCGGTAAATTACTGTATTTCAGAAGAATTTGCCCAAAATCTGATAGGAATCAATTGAAATTCCGAAAGGATTTTTTAATTCCATAGTTTGTTAATTAAAATTCCGATAAAAATTTGCTCAAATTCCGATCGTTACACTCCGACAGGAACTTGTTAAAATTCCGGAATGAATTTTTTTAAATACTAAGAGCACCTCCACGGGAGTCCCCATCTGGGGCCCTATCGCTATTTCCGGGCCCTTTATAGGGACCCACTTTTACACCGGAGGTATCCTAATGGGAATGTAAAATAAGAACGCAACTCAAAATTAGCCGTGGATTTTCAAATTTAGCGCCCCATATTGGGTTGCTAAATTTCCATACAGGGTTGCTATTTTGTGAAACGTCACTTTGTTTTTGATTGCAGAAAATCTGTTTTTCTTTTTCTGAACAATTTCGATGAAATTAAATAGCAAGGAAAATTTGTTTTTATCTAGTGCCCCAGTTCAACTCCGCGAAGTAGTCATTGTAGTTCTAATAGATCAGCTATAATGACGAGCGATGCGCATTGGCGCCCGCTACTGCCCAAAATATTCATGGATTTTTCGCAAAAGAAAATTCTACTGTTTTTGTTTTGCAGGTTTTTCTAAGGAGACCTTCCAGGAATCCCTCAGAATGTTCCGTTAAGTAATTATTCAGTATGTTCTTCAACTAGTTCCTCCAGAAAATCTCCCGCAAGTTTTTTTTTTCTGTCGTTCATTTTAACATTTCTTGTTTCGGAAATTCATGAAGGATCCCTGGCAGATTTATCCGGGAGTTCCTCAGCAATCTTTGTGTTCTTTTAAGAATCTTTAACAGTTCTCCTAGAATAGTTTTAGGATTTACTCCAGAATCCCTCGGGATTTTTTTTATTGAAATTGCCCAATAATATCTTTGGTGGTTTCAATTGAAAACCTATTTTTTTCAAGAGAATTGTTTAGATTCTTTCGGATGTTGTTACCATTTTTTTTTCTCCGCGACATCCTTCAGAGAAAAAAAACTGTGGAAGCATTCTTGCAGGATTTTGTCAAGAGTTTCTTGTAGGAAACTGGTGGGAATTTTAGGAGGATTTTTTTCGACTTCCAGGAGGAAGGAAGTTCAGAAGGAATAACGGTGAAAAAATTTACTACGACGGATCTCCAGCTACCCCTGAGAGCAAGAGCGTAGAAATGCCTTCCGGAGATGGCGAGTTCTATTCCCGATTCGGTCAAGGATGCTTTCGAGCGGGCTCCTTGGGCATTGTTGTCACACAAAATACATACTCATGCAATGGCGGGCACAGAAAAGCTTTCAATTAATAACTGAGAAAATGCTAATAGAATACTAAGTTGAGCAACTAGCCAAGTTCCAGTTGGAATGTAGAGCCATTGAAGAAAAATAAATACTATTTTTAGCAACGCGCGGTGTGAACTCAATATGTTTACAAAGTCGCTACAGTTAAACCTCCATGAGTCGATGTTCTATGACTCGATATCGACTCATGGAAGCAAATTATTCCATACTAAAAAATATTTTCTGGGTTACTGTGATGGTCCCTCCAAAGAGCTTTCCAAGGATTTTCTATTCTACATCTCGATATTTCTATGAGTCGATGGTCTCTTCAATATCGACTCATGGAGGTTTGATTGTATACCTAAAACAGAAACCACCGGTGGGAAGATGGGGCGCTGTCCTAAAATAGCACTCGGAAGGGAGCGCTATAATAAGAATAGCGATGAGGACTCCCGTGGAGGTGCTCTAAGAGGAATTTGTTTAAATTTTGATAGGAATTTGCTACACTAATAAAAATCCACAAATTTTTATTGGCAATCTACAGAAATTTCCAAATAAATTTAAAGTGTGCGTTAATAACCAGCCTCTATAGGAGAATCCACATAAAAGTTATTAGTTAATAAGGGTTATGTGTGTCTCCACATACATGCTATGCGAATTCACATAGCCGTTATGTGGGAAGTGCTATAGTCAAAATGTATGTGTGCCGCACATAATGCATATAATTGGATTTTTGTCAGTGTAAAATTCCGAATTTATTTTTAAGTTTCTGGAAAAAAAATTGTTGGAATTCCAAAAGGTATTTGAAAAAAAATCCAATAGGAATTTGTTCAAATTCCGACAAAAAATGTTTAAATTTTGACAGGAATTTGTAAAAATATATAAAAATTATAATTGTAAAAATTCCATAAAGAATTTGTCCGAATTCCTAACGGAATTTGTTTACATTCATAATAAAAGTTGTTAAAACTCCTAACGGAAATTTATAAAATTCTCAACAGAATTTGTTAAAATTTTAAATGAATTTTGTTAAATTTTCTATTTCATAATAAAATTCGTAACGGTATTTGTTAAAATTCCTAACGGAATTTGTTAAAATTCTCAACGAAATTTGTTAGAAGTCCTAGCGGAATTTGTTAAAATTCCTAGCGGAATTTGTTATAATTTACATTTTTCCTAACGGAAACTGAAGTAAAATTTTCTTATTTTTATATTTAGAAAAAAGTTCTAACGGAATATGTAAAAAAAATCCTTACGGAATTTGTAGGAACATTCCTAACGGAATTTGTAGAAAAATACGTAATGGAACTTGTACACAAATTCATAACGGAATTTGTAGAAAAATTTCTAACGGTATTTTTTGGAAAATTCCTAACGGTATTTATGGAACAATTCAACAACAACGGAATTTGTGAAAAAAATCTTACGAAATTTGTACAAAAAATCCTAAAGGTATAATGGGAAAATTCCTAACGGAAACTGAAGTAAAATTTGTTATTTTTATATTTGGAAAAAAAATTCTAACGGAATATGTAAAAAAATTCCTAACGGAATATGTGAAAGAAAATGCACTAAATTTTTTTATGGATTTTGTAGAAAAATTCATGACGGAAACTGAAGAAAAATTCCTTTCGAAATTTGTTAAAATTTCTTTCGGAATTTGTTAAAATTCCTTTCGGAATTTGTTAAAATTCCTTTCGGAATTTGTTAAAATTCCTTCCAGAATTTGTTAAAATTCCTTCCAGAATTTGTTAAAATTCCTTCCGGAATTTGTTAAAATTCCTTCCGGAATTTGTTAAAATTCCTTCCGGAATTTGTTAAAATTCCTTCCGGAATTTGTTAAAATTCCTTCCGGAATTTGTTAAAATTCCTTCCGGAATTTGTTAAAATTCCTTCCGGAATTTGTTAAAATTCCCTCCAGAATTTGTTAAAATTTCTTCCGGAATTTATCAAAATTCCTTTCGGAATTTGTTAAAATTTCTTCCGGAATTTGTTGAAATTCCTTACAAAATTTGTTAAAATTCTTTCCGCAATTTGTAAAATGCTTTCCGAAATTTGTTAAAATTTCTTCCGGAATTTGTTAAAATTCCTTTCGGAATTTTCGGAGGTGAATTAGCCTTGGGCTTAAAACCTCTTTAATAAAGATTATAATAATAATAATAATCCTTTCGGAATTTGTTATAATTCATTTCAGAATTTGTTAAAATTTCTTCCGGAATTTGTTTAAATTCTTTCCGGAATTTGTTTAAATTCCTTCCGGAATTTGTTTTAATTCCTTCCGGAATTTGTTTCCTTCCGGAATTTGTTTAAATTCCTTCCGGAATTTGTTAAAATTCCTAACGGAATTTGTTAAAATTCCTAACGGAATTTGTTAAAATTCCTAACGGAATTTGTTAAAATTCCTAACGGAATTTGTTAAAATTCCTAACGGAATTTGTTAAAAAAAATTACGGAATTTGTTAAAATTCCTAACGGAATTTGTTAAAATTCCTAACGGAATTTGTTAAAATTCCTAACGGAATTTGTTAAAATTCCTAACGGAATTTGTTAAAATTCCTAACGGAATTTGTTAAAATTCCTAACGGAATTTGTTAAAATTCCTAACGGAATTTGTTAAAATTCCTAACGGAATTTGTTAAAATTCCTAACGGAATTTGTTAAAATTCCTAACGGAATTTGTTAAAATTCCTAACGGAATTTGTTAAAATTCCTAACGGAATTTGTTAAAATTCCTAACGGAATTTGTTAAAATTCCTAACGGAATTTGTTAAAATGAATTTGTTAAAATTCCTAACGGAATTTGTTAAAATTCCCAACGGAATTTGTTAAAATTCCTAACGGAATTTGTTAAAATTCCTAACGGAATTTGTTAAAATTCCTTGAAGTTATGAAAGTTATTTCATGCAAATCATTATTGTTCGCGGTATTATTTAAGAAAACAAACGAATGACCAAATAGAAAATTAAACAATAAGTAAACAAAATCGGGTCAAAAATGTGATAAAATTGGAGGTAGACAAAATGGAAGAGCGTTTTTTTTTAAATTCCAAACAAAATTTTCTACGGATTTTTTTTTAATATTTTGAAATTCTGAAAGTATTTTTTTTATATTCCAAAAAAAAAATTGATGGGTCAGTTTTCTTCGAGAAATTTGTCGGCATTCCGAGAAAGTTAGGAATAAATTTGTTAATTTGAATTTGTCAATCTCTCGTGTTTCAATTAGGTTTTGCTATTCATTAACACAGAGTAGGAATGAACAATCCGGAATTTGTTTTCCCGGTAGCTTTTCAACATTATGAAGCAGAAATCATTCTAATTTAATTTCATTGTAACTTTTTTTCCTTGGGAACCTCAAACTAGAACTATTCTCCCATGATCCAGCGCACAATTGGGGACTACTTAACCGCCCAACCGACCAACAACAATTTCAGTTAGCAGTTTTTCTCGATCCGCAACAACATTCAACATTCGCACCTCATATAGCACCATCATCGTCGCTCGCTTCAAGCTAACCTCGCCTCTGTCTGTTGGCTCGGCAAGCTGCCGTTCCCTGCTATCACAGTTCCAATATTTACACCAGACGGTCGCCCGTGTTCGATGGGCGACAAGTTTCGCCTTGTTAGGGACGTTGTTTGCACGACTAAGACCAGCCGAACCGGCCTGGAGCTGGAACCCAGCGGAGACCAATAAAAGGTTGTGTTTTTCCGAAGGTGGTGGGACTGTGGGGTGGATGTAGGGTGGCTTCGGAGAAAGGATGGAAATTATCTGGGTTTTGTCTCTCTTTCCAATATGGCTGGACGTTCCCGAGAAAGAGTATGATGAAACCGAATACACTACATTTTAACGGCTTGTGGACTTTGGAAGGTGTCGCTCGATGGCACCGAGAGAATGTGCCGCCAGGGTTGGTAACACCGGGTGGGTGTTGGAATTACGAAGATAAGATAACGTTATTAATAATGCAGAATGTAATCAATACCCTGCTCCATTCTGCTTCTGCTTGGCGCAGCAAACTGAAGCGAGTTGTGATTAAAGCAGCTTGTTCCGGGTAAGGGTTCTTCAGGGGAAGATTAGCAGAACATGAAAGGCTGGATTTACCGATTCGTAATGGACCGGAATGAATTCAGGTGAAATTTTGATGTGGCGCTCGTCTTAAGCAATGATTAGAATTCTCGGGCAAATATTTGGGCAATTAGGGACAAGAAGTTGCTTCGCTATGATTCTTCGAAATCACGAATTCAATAGCTTTTCTATGATCAGTATGATAATTCAATGGTGCCTTTGAAAATGAAAAGATATTTCATTCATTTTTTTTCGAAGGACTCCAAGTCAATATCCCACATTCACCACTCAAGGATTATGGTACACATAAATTAAGTGCCATACAAACTGCCCTCGCGTCATCAACTCCGAAATCATTATGCCGCAGTCTTAATTTAGTAGCGTCAAGCCTGACCGAGATTGCAATCTCGGCTCAGCCCGAAGAAGTTATTACACTTCGGCATGGACGGAAGACGAAGCCCCGGTCCCATAATGAGAGACGCTGCGAAAAAGTTAAACGAGTTTTCCCCGACCCCGGCTGGTAGGTGGTGTACGCACACTTTTCCCATTTCATCAGAAGAAGTAACTTGTTCGGAGCAATAGGAATAGTAGTAGATGTTGTTGTTGTTGTTGTTTTTGAAAGAGTCGCGTCGACAACGTCTTCATCATCCTCATCGAAAAACTTTGGCCGCTGTGTCCGTTTTCGTTCGTCGGGACGGTAAGGCCCTACCGGCAATGTACCTACACAGGTACAGAGACGGTTACACTTTTGCCGTGCTGCGTTCTCGGTCTGGTGGACGAACTGAAATTAAAACTAAAGCTCAGGCGAGTGATGCAAATTGTGAGAGAAAAAGTTGTGCTTAAAGTGCGTAGTCGTGACCACCAAGAAGTGGAAGTCAAACGGTTGCGGCAAAGTTTCCTCGTAAAAGTTGTTATTTATGTTTGGAAGACTGAATTTTACGTGAAAATCGTTTTCTAGGAGGCCTCATGTAGTGCACCGAAGTAATTTCATACCGAATCAGGATTTCAAGTGACAAACGATTTCGATATATAATTTTTGACCATAGATAGGATATCTTCAACGTTTCATTCATGCCCTAAAAATTAAATTAAATTTGTTGCAAAATATCCGACATTTAGGATAACGCATTTTCTTAACTCTCGTTTTGTCGAATTTGACTTTCTTGCACGTTCGTACACCATCAATCACTCCCCAACAAGCAACAAAGAACTTCTTCACCTAATTAAATCGACAACAAATGTGTGGCACAATTTCTGTGAACAAATCATTTCCTTCGGAAAGCGCGTGTTCATTATTCCCAACTCAAGTGCCACATGTGCAAATCTCCAACCTCGCACTCCAACTGAGAAAACATCAATTTGTCACAAAAAATGACACATTTCTCCAGCGCCTCCCATCCACCCACCTCCATCAACCCTACAAAGCACACCCCCGTCATCCGACGAAGATCCTTCGTTCTGCAGAAGAAGCTCATTATCCTCGTCGGTTTCGAAAAATTCAAGATGCTGCTACACAACCCAGGGACCCAGTTTACATCCAAATCTCGCCCGTCGCAGTCTCGTCGGGAGCCAGAAATTAAACAGGCATTAAGGTAATTGAATCCTCCGCCGCGCCCGTTGCGCCCATCCTTGCTCCCCCAACCATACACCATTCCGAACCGACGACGACGATGAGTGATGATTCCTACCGGTAGGAAAAATAACCTCCATTTCATTCTCCCTCCCCGCGGGACCAGCCGCCTTCGCGCCAGGTTCTGTGTCCTCCTAATGGGTGCGGGAGAAACTGAGCGGAGTAGCAGCCAGCCAGCGACCCTTGAATAATGACATTGTCATTGAGCTTATTTTTCATCGGTGATGGTGGTGGTGGTGGTTGCCGCTGCCGCAAGTTCGACCTTTGGTTGGAAAAAATCTCCGCACAATGCGAACGGCGAACGAACCCCGGGAGAAGGTGTTCCGGGAAGTACGGCCTGGAGGAAGTGGGGTCGATTTGGATCAGCGATAATGATGTCGAATTAAATGTTGCCGAAAATAATGGGTGTTCCCGCAGTTCTGGTTCGTTGAGAGGGCGGGACTAGGGAGGGACGGGGCGATTGGTGATTACTAAAATGGGCAAAGGGGAAGGATACGTTTCGTTTGGTGGTGAGAGCCCGTGAAGCATCGTGGTACTTTATCGGGGATTCAATATTGATGGGTTGGGAGCCGGAATTGAATATTGGTCTTTGTCAGAGTAATTGGAATGCCACAAGAAGCTGGGAGGAAGCTGGCAAAGCTTTAGATGCTAAAGAGCTATTCAAGAAGTTGGAAGATCTTTAGAAGAAGCTGAACGAGTTACTGAAAAAGCTGGCTCAGGCATCAATATGTTAAAATGCTGGCAGAACTTCTGGAGAAGTGGACTGCCTGACTGCTGCTGGAGAAGCTGAAAGAGCTACTGGAAAATTTGTCAGAGCTTCTGGAGAATCTGATAGAGCTTCTGGAGTAGCTATCAGTGCTTGTGGAGAAGTAGTCAAAGTTTTTGGAGGCAGCTTCTTCAAAAGCTCGGACAGCTTCTCCAGAAGCTCCGACAGCTTCTCCAGAAGCTCCGACAGCTTCTCCAGAAGCTCCGACAGCTTCTCCAGAAGCTCCGACAGCTTCTCCAGAAGCTACGACAGCTTCTCCAGAAGCTCTGACAGCTTCTCCAGAACTCTGACAGCTTCTCCAGAAGCTCTGACAGCTTCTCAAGAAGCTCTGACAGCTTCTCAAGAAACTCTGACAGCTTCTCCAGAAACTCTGACAGCTTCTCCAGAAGCTCTGACAGCTTCTCCAGAAGCTCTGACAGCTTCTCCAGAAGCTCTGACAGCTTCTCCAGAAGCTCTGACAGCTTCTCCAGAAGCTCTGACAGCTTCTCCAGAAGCTCTGACAGCTTCTCCAGAAGCTCTGACAGCTTCTCCAGAAGCTCTGACAGCTTCTCCAGAAGCTCTGACAGCTTCTCCAGAAGCTCTGACAGCTGCTCCAGAAGCTCTGACAGCTACTCCAGAAACTCTGACAGCTTCTCCAGAAGCTCTAACAGCTTCTCCAGAAGCTCTGACAGCTTCTCCAGAAGCTCTGACTACTTCTCCAGAAGTCCTGACAGCTTCTCAAGAAACTCTGACAGCTTCCCAAGAAACTCTGACAGCTTCTCCAGAAGCTCTTGCCAGCTTCTCCAGAAGCTCTGACAGCTTCTCCAGAAGCTCTGACAGCTTCTCCAGAAGCTCTGACAGCTTCTCCAGTAGCTCTGACAGCTTCTCCAGAAGCTCTGACAGCTTCTCCAGAAGCTCTGACAGCTTCTCCAGAAGCTCTGACAGCTTCTCCAGAAGCTCTGACAGCTTCTCCAGAAGCTCTGACAGCTTCTCCAAAAGCTCTGACAGCTTCTCCAGAACCTCTAACAGCTTCTCCAGTGGCTCTGACAGCTTTTCCAGAAGCTCTGACAGCTTTTCCAGAAGCTCTGACAGCTTCTCCAGAAGCTCTGACAGCTTCTTCAGAAGCTCTGGCAGCTTCTCCAGAAGCTCTGGCAGCTTCTCTAGAAGCTCTGGCAGCTTCTCCAGAAGCTCTGACAGCTTCTCCAGAAGCTCTGACAGCTTCTCCAGAAGCTCTGACAGCTTCTCCAGAAGCTCTGACAGCTTCTCCAGAAGCTCTGACAGCTTCTCCAGAAGCTCTGACAGCTTCTCCAGAAGCTCTGACAGCTTCTCCAGAAGCTCTGACAGCTTCTCAAGAAACTCTGACAGCCTTCCAGAAGCTCCTGACAGCTTCTCCAGAAGCCTGACAGCTTCTCCAGAAGCTCCTGACAGCCTCCAGAAGCTCCTGACAGCTTCTCCAGAAGCTCTGACAGCCTCCAGAAGCCTGACAGCCTCCAGAAGCTCCTGACAGCTTCTCCAGAAGCCTGACAGCTTCTCCAGAAGCTCTTGACAGCTTCCTCCCAGAAGCTCCTGACAGCTTCTCCAGGCTCCTGACAGCCCTCCAGAACAGACAGCCTCCAGGCTCCACTCCAGAAGCTCCTGACAGCTTCTCCAGAAGCTCTGACAGCCTCCAGAAGCTCTGACAGCCTCCAGAAGCTCTGACAGCCTCCAGAGCTCTGACAGCCTCCAGAAGCTCCTGACAGCTTCTCCAGAAGCCTGACAGCTTCTCCAGAAGCTCTGACAGCTTCTCCAGAAGCTCCTGACAGCTTCTCCAGAAGCTCTGACAGCTTCTCCAGAAGCTCTGACAGCTTCTCCAGAAGCTCTGACAGCTTCTCCAGAAGCTCTGACAGCTTCTCCAGAAGCTCTGACAGCTTCTCCAGAAGCTCTGACAGCTTCTCCAGAAGCTCTGACAGCTTCTCCAGAAGCTCTGACAGCTTCTCCAGAAGCTCTGACAGCTTCTCCAGAAGCTCTGACAGCTTCTTCAGAAGCTTTGACAGTTTATCCAGTTTCTCTGAGAGCTTCTCCAGAAGCTTTGACAGTTTATCCAGTTTCTCTGAGAGCTTATCCAGAAGCTTTGAGAGCTTATCCAGAAGCTCTGAAAGCTTTTCCAGAAGCTCTGAGAGCTTATCCAGAAGCCCTGAGAGCTTATCCAGAAGCACTGAGAGCTTATCCAGAAGCTCTGAAAGCTTATCCAGAAGCTCTGAAAGCTTATCCAGAAGCTTTGACAGCTTCTCCAGAAGCTCTGACAGCTTTCCCAGAAGCTCTGACAGCTTTCCCAAAAGCTTAGACAGCTACTCCAGAAGCTTGGACAGCTTCTTCAGAAGCTCTGACAGCTTCTCCAGAAGCTCTGACAGCTTCTCCAGAAGCTCTGAGAGCTTATTCAGAAGCTCTGAGAGCTTATCCAGAAGTTTTGTGAGCTTATCCAGAAGCTCGGAGAGCTTATCCAGAAGCTCGGAGAGCTTATCCAGAAGCTATGAGAGTTTATCCAGAAGCTCTGAGAGCTTTTCCAGAAGCTCTGAGAGCTTTTCTAGAAGCTCTGAGAGCTTTTCCAGAAGCTCTGAAAGCTTTTCCAGAAGCTCTGAAAGCTTCTCCAGAAGCTTGGACAGCTTCCCCAGAAGCTTGGACAGCTTCCCCAGAAGCTTGGACAGCTTCCCCAGAAGCTTAGACAGCTTCTCCAGAAGCTCTGACAGCTTCTCCAGAAGCTCTGAGAGCTTATCCAGAAGCTCTGAGAGTTTATCCAGAAGCTCTGAGAGCTTATCCAGAAGCTCTGAGAGCTTATCCAGAAGCTCTGAGAGCTTATCCAGAAGCTCGGAGAGCTTATCCAGAAGCTCTGAGAGCTTGTCCAGAAGTTCTGAGAGCTTATCCAGTAGCTCTGAGAGCTTATCCAGTAGCTCTGAGAGCTTATCCAGTAGCTCTGAGAACTTATCCAGTAGCTCTGAGAGCTTATCCAGTAGCTCTGAGAGCTTATCCAGTAGCTCTGAGAGCTTATCCAGTAGCTCTGAGAGCTTATCCAGAAGCTCTGATAGCTTATCCAGAAGCTCTGAGAGCTTATCCAGAAGCTCTGAGAGCTTATCCAGAAGCTCTGAGAGCTTATCCAGAACCTCTGACAGATTCTTCAGAAGCTCTGACAGATACTCCAGAAGCTCTGACAGCTTCTCCAGAAGCTCTGACAGCTTCTCCAGAAGCTCTGAGAGCTTATCCAGAAGCTCTGAGAGCTTATCCAGAAGCTCTGAGAGCTTATCCAGAAGCTCTGAGAGCTTATCCAGAAGCTCTGAGAGCTTATCCAGAAGCTCTGAGAGCTTATCCAGAAGCTCTGAGAGCTTATCCAGAAGCTCTGAGAGCTTATCCAGAAGCTCTGAGAGCTTATCCAGAAGCTCTGAGAGCTTTTCCAGAAGCTCTGAGAGCTTTTCCAGAAGCTCTGAGAGCTTTTCCAGAAGCTCTGAGAGCTTTTCCAGAAGCTCTGAGAGCTTTTCCAGAAGCTCTGAGAGCTTTTCCAGAAGCTCTGAGAGCTTTTCCAGAAGCTCTGAGAGCTTCTCCAGAAGTTCTGAGAGCTTATCCAGAAGCTTCCACAGCTTCCTCCAGAAGCTTGGACAGCTTCTCAGAAGCTTCTCCAGAAGCTTGGACAGCTTCTCCAGAAGCTTGGACAGCTTCTCCAGAAGCTTGGACAGCTTCTCCAGAAGCTTGGACAGCTTCTCCAGAAGCTTGGACAGCTTCTCCAGAAGCTTGGACAGCTTCTCCAGAAGCTTGGACAGCTTCTCCAGAAGCTTGGACAGCTTCTCCAGAAGCTTGGACAGCTTCTCCAGAAGCTCTGACAGCTTCTCCAGAAGCTCTGACAGCTTCTCCAGAAGCTCTGACAGCTTATCCAGAAGCTTGGACAGCTTCTCCAGAAGCTTGGACAGCTTCTCCAGAAGCTCTGGCAACTTCTCCAGAACCTCTGACAGCTTCTTCAGAAGCTCTGACAGCTCCTCCAGAAGCTTAGATAGCTTCTTCAGAAGCATGGACAGCTTCTCCAGAAACTTTGACAGATTCACCAGAAACTTTGACAGATTCACCAGAAACTTGGACAGCTTCACCAGAAGCTTGGATAGCTTCTTCAGAAGCATGGACAGCTTCTCCAGAAACTTGGACAGCTTCTCCAGAAGCTTGGACAGCTTCTCCAGAAGCTTGGACAGCTTCTCCAGAAGCTTGGACAGCTTCTCCAGAAGCTTGGACAGCTTCTCCAGAAGCTTGGACAGCTTCTCCAGAAGCTTTGACAGCTTCTCCATTATCATTATATTATTCTTTTTAATCATTATCATTATATTTGTTTGCGTTTTTCGTTTTATGTCCTCTACGCCTACGCCTACAATCCACGAGCTTCATTTAGCGCCAGCTCGTTCCACAGATTATACCGATCATGAAAATGGGAACATTCTTCCCGGTAGCAAATCTCAGAAAATTCCATCGCACGGCAGGCACGTGGCTTCTTATATTGTTGCTCTACTTTTTGCCATCAACCAAACAGTATGGGTAGGATTCAGCTCACAATCCGACTCACGCCACCCTCGGCCACCGAACGCGAAACGGAAAATGGATAATATTTTCATTCTCACTCCAACTGGTGGGGCGTTGGGCGCGCCGCATTTCAACTGGTTGTTGGCCTACCCTCCTCAACTCTTCCTCTTCCGCACAGTCGTGCCGTGATTCAGACTTCATTTCTCATCAGCATAATTCCGCATCATTCCCTCTATTATTATGTTTGCCAATCCGAGTCCCGACCGAGCCGAGTCGAGCAGCGCCATAAGTGAACGACTAAAGCGGAAGGCGGAAGGATCCTTCCGCGCTTGTTATGAGCGAACAAGCGCTCCGTTCACTTGCTTCGATGGTAGAATTGGGCGATTGGGAATCTCAATTCGATCGATCGATTTGGTTGAAGAGGATTAATCGATTAATCAGTCGACATACGATGGCAGAGCCAAATCAAGATTCATTCACTCAAAGGTTATCAAAATGAAATTCGCCTTAAAAATCGATCAAATATAATCGAATATCTGCGAAGGGACCATCCAATGCATTCGCTCGACAGGCAATGGAACACGGCAGGCGCGCAACAGGCTCGTGAGTCTCCAGCAAGAAGGGATTAAATAATATTTATTATTATTGTTTGTCGCTCGGCACTACTAGCGTGTCGACAGGAGCGGCAGACAGTCGGGAGGAGTCAAACCCGTGCAATAACTCGATGAATGGCTCTTCTGCTTTTGCTGTCGTCAGGAGGATTCTTGATCCCTTTTCGTTCACATCGCATCACAATGTCGTCGGCGGCACAACACAGGAATGTCGACATAACGGCGAGTATGAGCGCACAATGACAAGCCTCAGCAGCTTTGGATGGCTGAGTTAGGCTTCGAGCCACACGTCTTGTCCTACCACCGCGCGCGCACTCCACCGAAGCCACCGGATGTCTATGATGATTGATGTGTCGAATTCCGAAGCTTTGCTCACGGATTCGATGTAGAGCGAATCCTGAGGATTGCCGCCGCCCCCGGGTACGGAATTGGGGGCTATTAATTTCCATTTCCCTATGCTGATGTTACGGGAATCGATTACAGTAGTTTATGTGCGACCGATGCTCCGTAGGGGCTTAAAGGGGACAGGTTGATTTGGGAAGGATTGGATTTACTCAGATTTGTAATTATTCAAATCGTTTTGCAAAATGGGGCTCTTAAATGAATGACATAGTAAATAGACATTATTCGATATTATCATATTTTACTAAAACTGAAAATCGGATTCTTCATGTACTGACGTTTCTTTTTCTCCGTTCTTTTCTATTTCAGGTGAGTTCCAGAACACGTTATTTGCTAT
The DNA here is from genome assembly GCF_024139115.2 of Armigeres subalbatus. Classification (NCBI taxonomy): domain Eukaryota; kingdom Metazoa; phylum Arthropoda; class Insecta; order Diptera; family Culicidae; genus Armigeres; species Armigeres subalbatus. The sequence continues at coordinate 101,022,863 of NC_085139.1, read as the reverse complement.
TCTAAGCACATGATCGCATATCAACCGAAATGTATTGGCCGTTGTCATCAATAATGGTAAGAATCAATTATAAAAGCATAATTAGCTTTTAGAAGTCGTTACAAACCCGTTTTAAAACTTTTAAAAATGTTGTCACACGTATATAGACATTTTACACGCATTTACAAAAAAAGCAAAGCCCCGACACTAAGGCCCGCATTAAGTATTTCAATTCGTTGTTTGATCTACCAAACTGGTTTTAAACGTAATAAATCTTTTGAATATATTTTTTTATTGAAGTATAAATAAAATGTCGATAGATTTTTTTTTTCAATTATTAAACGATAACATTATAACCAATTATTCTCTGTCGAATTTGCAACGCATTGCAAAATTTTGTTACAATTCTGATGAAATTCCTTTTCGTAGTTCGATTAATGGCTCCATTTTTATTTCGTTTAAACATTTTTCGATCGCTCCGAAATATAAAAAAGCCTTCCCAACAAGTGAAACAAAAACCCAACCGTTGGATGAAAAAAAAAATGACGTAAACCGCAAGCACGGCTCTCGATTGACGGATGCCAGTGAATGGTTGTTTAATTAGTATTCATCTCGAATGGTAAAAAGTGCAGATATCATTTTTCAACGCTTGTTTTCGCTAATTGAAATGAAGCATTCCAAGTGGTGGATGGAAGAATTATCCATCAGAAGTTACATACATCAACATATCATGTTCATTAAATTCAAGAAATCTTTATTTAAAAAGTGACAATCCTCGAACCTGATCCACCTAATTGAAATCAATTTATTTACGCCATCCGTTGCAAGCAACATAAGCTCCCATAGCGCACCAATCACCCTCGTTTACTTTTTCACTGCTGCCTGCCAACGAATAAACATTGTCTGGCGATTTACTCTCGTAATCCCCAGCAGCTTTAGTATTTTAGAATTTTGTCGCGTTCTATTTACGAAGAGCAACAGGATCTTTAAAGACTGGCTGAGCTCGGTGTTTTCTTGCTTCCGGATAAGAATTTTCCCGCTTTTGTTTACTGCCTCTCTTTCCTTTGAATTTAGGTTAACATTTTTGCATGGTGAAATATACTTCGCTTTTACGTGGGGAGGAAAGATGCTTAGAATCGTCAGTTTGAGACAGTATTATGTTTGGGGAGATGTTCTTTTTATATGAAAACAAGTCCTGTATATTGTTATTTTTATTTACGAGAAGATGTTTCTTCTTTGAATTAGAGTTTATTTAGAATTGAACTGAAAGGAAATTGATGAGACTGACACGAAATTTAAACTGGAGCAGTATGAAAGATAAATTGAACTGAAACTGAACGGGAGCGGAACTGAAACTGAACTGATGCTAAACTGAAACTGAACTGGAACTTAACTGAAACTGAACTGAAACTGAACTGAAACTGAACTGAATCTGAACTGGACCTGAACTGAAACTGAACTGAAACTGAACTGAAACCGAACCGAAACCGAACCTGAACCCGAACCGAATCTGAACTGAAACCGAACTGAAACCGAACTGAAACCGAACCAAAACCGAACTTAAACCGAACTAAAACCGAACTTAAACCGAACCGGAAACCGAACTGAAACTGAACCGAAACCGAACTGAAACCGAACCTGAAACCGAACCTGAAACCGAACCGAAACCGAACCGAAACCGAACCGAAACCGAACTGAAACCGAACCGAAACTGAACTGAAACCGAACCGAAACCGAACTGAAACCGAACCGAAACCGAACTGAAACCGAACTGAAACCGAACCGAAACTGAACCGAAACTGAACCGAACTGAAACCGAACCGAAACCGAACTGAAACCGAACCGAAACCGAACTGAAACTGAACCGAAACCGAACCGAAACCGAACTGAAACCGAACCGAAAACCGAACTGAAACCGAACTGAAACCGAACCGAAACCGAACTGAAACCGAACCGAAACCGAACTGAAACTGAACTGAAACCGAACTGAAACCGAACTGAAACCGAACTGAAACCGAACCGAAACCGAACTGAAACCGAACTGAAACCGAACTGAAACCGAACCGAAACCGAACTGAAACCGAACCGAAACCGAACCGAAACCGAACCGAAACTGAACTGAAACCGAACTGAAACTGAACTGAAACCGAACCGAAACTGAACTGAAACCGAACCTGAAACCGAACTGAAACCGAACCTGAAACCGAACTGAAACTGAACTGAAACTGAACTGAAACCGAACCGAACCGAACTGAAACTGAAACCGAAACTGAAACTGAAACCGAACTGAAACTGAAACCGAACTGAACTGAAACCGAACCTGAAACCGAACTGAATCTGAACTCAAACTGAACTGAAACTGAACTGAATCTGAACTCAAACTGAACTGGAACCGAACCGAAACAGAACCGAAACTGAACTGAATTTGAACTCAAACTGAACTGGAACTGAACTGAAACCGTACTGAAACTGAACTGAAACAGAACCGAAACCGAACTGAAACTGAACTGAAACTGAACCTGAAACTGAACTGAAACCGAACCGAAACCGAACTGAAGTTGAACTGAAACCGATCTGAAACAGATCTGAAACCGAACCTGAACTGAAACCGAAACTGAACCGAAACCGATATGAAACTGAACTGAAACCGAACCGAAACCGAACCGGAAACCGAACCGAAACCGAACCAAAACCGAACTGAAACTGAACTGAAACTGAACTGAAACCGAACTGAAACCGAACTGAAACTGAACTGAACCGAAACTGAAACCGAACCGAAACCGAACTGAAACCGAACTGAAACCGAACCGAAACTGAACTGAAACCGAACCGAAACCGAACCGAAACCGAACCTGAAACTGAACTGAAACCGAACTGAAACCGAACCTGAACTGAAACCGAACTGAAACCGAACTGAAACTGAACCGAAACTGAACCGAACTGAAACCGAACCGAAACCGAACTGAAACCGAACTGAAACCGAACCTGAAACCGAACTGAAACCTGAACTGAAACCGAACCTGAAACCGAACCGAAACCGAACTGAAACTGAACTGAAACCGAACTGAAACCGAACCTGAAACCGAACCTGAAACCGAACTGAAACCGAACCTGAAACTGAACCGAAACCGAACTGAAACCTGAACCGAAACCGAACTGAAACCGAACCGAAACCGAACCTGAAACCGAACTGAAACTGAACTGAAACCGAACTGAAACCGAACCGAAACCGAACTGAAACCGAAACCTGAACCTGAAACCTGAACTGAAACTGAACTGAAACCGAACCGAAACCGAACCGAAACCGAACCGAAACCGAACCGAAACCGAACTGAAACCGAACCGAAAACCGAACCGAACGAACCGAAAACCGAACCGAAACCGAACCGAAACCGAACTGAAACCGAACCGAAACCGAACCGAAACCGAACTGAAACCGAACCGAAACCGAACCGAAACCGAACCGAAACCGAACCGAAACCGAACCGAAACCGAAACCGAAACCGAACCGAAACCGAACCTGAAACCGAAACCGAAACCGAACCGAAACCGAACCGAAACCGGAACTGAAACCGAAACTGAAACCGAAACCGAAACCGAAACCGAACCGAAACCGAAACCGAAACTGAAACCGAACTGAAACCGAACTGAAAACCGAACCGAAACCGAACCGAAACCGAACCGAAACCGAACCGAAACCGAACTGAAACCGAACCGAAACCGAACCGAAACCGAACTGAAACCGAACCGAAACCGAACCGAAACCGAACTGAAACCGAACTGAACCGAAACTCAAACCGAACTGGAAACCGAACCGAAACCGAGCGAAACCAGAACCGAAACCGGAACCTGAAACCGAAACCGAACTGAAACCGAAACTGAACCGAAACCGAAACCGAACCGAACCGAAACCGAACTGAAACCGAACCGAACTGAACTCAAACCGAACCGGAACCGAACTGAATCCGAACCCAAACTGAACTGGAACCGAACCTGAAACAGAACCGAAACCGAACCGAATTTGAACCCAAACCGAACCGGAAACCGAACTGAAACCGAACTCGAAACCGAACCGAAACAGAACCGAAACCGAACTGAAACCGAACCGAAACCGAAACTGAAACCGAACTGAAACTGAGCCTGAAACCGAACCGAAGTTGAACTGGAACCGATCCGAAACAGATCTGAAACCGAACTGAACTGAAACCGAAACCGAACCGGAAACCGATATGAAACCGAACCGAAACCGAACCGAAACCGAACCGAAACCGAACCGAAACCGAACCAAACCGAACCGAAACCGAACCGAAACCGAACTGAAACCGAACCGAAACCGAACCGAAACTGAACCCGAAACCGAACCGAAACCGAAACCGAAACCGAACCGAAACCGAACCGAAACCGAACTGAAACCGAACCGAAACCGAACCGAAACCGAACCGAAACCGAAACCGAAAACCGAACCGAAACCGAACCGAAACCGAAACCGAAACCGAACCGAAACCGAACCGAAACCGAACTGAAACCGAACCGAAACCGAACCGAAACCGAACCGAAACCGAACCGAAACCGAACTGAAACCGAACCGAAACCGAACCGAAACCGAACCGAAACTGAACCGAAACCGAAACCTGAAACCGAACTGAAACCGAACCGAAACCGAAACCGAAACCGAACCGAAACCGAACTGAAACCGAAACTGAACCGAAACCGAACCGAAACCGAACCGAAACCGAACTGAAACCGAACCTGAAACCGAACCGAAACCGAAACTGAAACCGAACTGAAACCGAAACCGAAACCGAACCGAAACCGAAACCGAAACCGAACCGAAACCGAACCGAAACCAAACCGAAACCGAACCGAAACCGAAACTGAACCGAAACCGAACCGAAACCGAACTGAAACCGAACCGAAACCGAACCGAAACCGGAACCGGAAACCGAACCGAAACCGAACCGAAACTGAACTGAAACCGAACCGAAACCGAACCTGAAACCGAACCGAAACCGAACCAAACCGAACCGAAACCGAACTGAAACCGAACTGAAACTGAACCGAAACCGAACCGAAACCGAACCGAAACCGAACAAACCGAACCTGAAACTGAACGAGAACCGAACCGAACTGAGCTGAAACAGAACTGAAACCGAACTGAAACTGAAACCGAACCGAAACTGAAACCGAACCGAAACTGAACTGAATCTGAACTCAAACCGAACTGAACCGAACTGAATCTGAACCCAAACCGAACCGGAACCGAACCGAAACCGAAACCGAACTCAAACTGAACTGAAACCCGAACCGAAACAGAACCGAAAACCGAACTGAACCGAACCGAAACCGAACTGAAACCGAACCGAACTGAAACCGAACCGAACAAACTGAACTCAACCGAACTGAACTCAGTGAACTGAACCGAAACAGAACCGAAACCGAACCTGAAACCGAACCGAACCGAAACGAACTGAAACCGAACTGAAACCGAAACCGAACTGAAACCGAACCGAAACCGAACCGAAACCGAATAGAAACCGAACTGAAACCGAACCTAACCGAACTAACCGAAACCGAACCTGAAACCGAACTGAAACCGAACCGAACCGACCGAACCGAACTGAAACCGAAACCGAACTGAACCGAAACAGAACCGAAACCGAACCGAACCGAACCGAAACCGAACCGAAACCGAACCGAAACCGAACTGAAACTGAACCGAAACCGAACCTGAAACTGAACTGAAACCGAACTGAACTGAACCGAAACTGAACTGAAACCGAACTGAAACCGAAACTGAAACTGAACCGAAACTGAACTGAAACCGAACTGAAACTGAACTGAAACCGAACTGAAACCGAACCGAAACCGAACTGAAACTGAACTGAAACCGAACTGAACCGAAACAGAACCTGAAACCGAACTGAAACCGAACTGAAACTGAACCGAAAACCGAACTGAAACCGAAACCGAACCTGAAACTGAAACCGAACTGAAACCGAACCGGAAACCGAACTGAACTGAACTGAACCGAAACCGAGAACTGAACTGAAACCGAACCTGAAACCGAACTGAAACCGAACTGGAAACTGAACTGAAACCTGAAACCAAACCGAACTGAAAACCGAACTAGAACTGGAACCGAACTGAAACCGAACCGAAACTGAACCGAAACCGAACCGAAACCGAACTGAAACTGAACTGAAACCGAACTGAAACCGAACCGAAACCGAACCGAAACCGAACTGAAACCGAACCTGAAACTGGAACTGAAACCTGAACTGAACCGAAACTGAAACTGAAACTGAACTGAAACTGAACCGAAACCGAACCGAAACTGAACCGAACCGAACCGAAACTGAACTGAAACCGAACCGAAACCGAAACTGAAACCGAACCGAAACCGAACCGAAACCGAACCGAAACCGAACTGAAACCGAACCGAAACCGAACCGAAACCGAACTGAAACCGAACCGAAACCGAACTGAAACCGAACCGAAACCTGAACCGAAACCGAACCGAACCGAAACCGAACCGAAACCGAACCGAAACCTGAAACCGAACCGAAACCGAACTGAAACTAACCGAAACCGAACTGAAACCGAACTGAAACTGAACCGAAACCGAACTGAAACCGAACCGAAACTGAAACCGAAACTGAAACCGAACCGAAACCGAACTGAAACCGAACCGAACTGAAACTGAACTGAACCGAACCGAACCGAACTGAAACCGAACTGAAACCGAACTGAAACCGAACTGAAACCGAACTGAAACTAGACTGAAACTGAACTGAAACTGAAACTGAAACTAGACTGAAACTGAACTGAAACTGAACTGAACTGAAACTGAACTGAAACTGAACTGAAACCGAACTGAAACCGAACTGAAACCGAACCGAAACCGAACTGAAACCGAACCTGAAACCGAACCGAACCTGAAACCGAACCGAAACCGAACCGAAACCGAACCGAAACCGAACTGAAACCGAACCGAAACCGAACTGAAACCGAACCTGAAACCGAACCGAAACCGAACCTGAAACCGAACCGAAACCGAACTGAAACCGAACCGAAACCGAACCGAAACCGAACCTGAAACCTGAACCGAACCGAACTGAAACCGAACCGAAACCGAACCGAAACCGAACTGAAACCGAACCGAAACCGAACCGAAACTGAACCGAACCGAACCTGAAACCGAACCGAAACCGAACCGAAACCGAACCGAACCTGAACCGAAACTGAACTGGAAACTGAACTGAAACCGAACTGAAACTGAACTGAAACTGAACTGAAACCGAACCTGAAACCGAACTGAAACCGAACCGAAACTGAACTGAAACCGAACTGAAACTGAACTGAAACCGAACTGAAACCGAACTGAAACTGAACTGAAACTGAACTGAAACCGAACTGAAACCGAACTGAAACCGAACTGAAACCGAACTGAAACCGAACTGAAACCGAACTGAAACTGAACTGAACCAAACTGAACCGAAAACTGAACTGAAACCGAACCGAACTGAAACTGAACTGAAACTGAACTGAAACCGAACCGAAACCGAACCTGAAACTGAACCTGAAACTGAACCTGAAACCGAACCGAAACTGAACCGAAACCGAACCGAAACCGAACTGAAACCGAACTGAAACCGAACTGAAACCGAAACCGAAACTGAACTGAAACCGAACTGAAACTGAACTGAAACTGAACTGAAACCGAACTGAAACTGAACTGAAACCGAACCGAAACTGAACTGAAACCGAACTGAAACCGAACTGAAACTGAACCGAAACCGAACTGAAACCGAACCGAAACTGAACCGAAACCGAACTGAAACCGAACTGAAACCGAACCGAAACCGAACCGAAACCGAACCGAAACTGAACTGAAACCTGAACTGAAACTGAACTGAAACCGAACTGAAACCGAACCGAAACCGAACCGAAACCGAACCGAAACTGGAAACCGAACTGAAACTGAACTGAAACCGAAACCGAAACTGAACTGAAACCGAACCGAAACCGAACTGAAACCGAACTGAAACCGAACCTGAAACTGAACCGAAACCGAACTGAAACCGAACTGAAACCGAACTGAAACCGAACTGAAACCGAACTGAACTGAAACTAGACTGAAACTGAACTGAAACCGAACCGAAACCGAACTGAAACTGAACCGAAACTGAACTGAAACTGAACTGAAACCGAACTGAAACTGAACCGAAACCGAACTGAAACTGAAACCGAACTGAAACTGAACTGAGAAACCGAACTGAAACCGAACTGAAACTGAACTGAAACCTGAACTGAAACTGAACTGAAACTGCCCTGAACTGAAACTGACCTGAACCGAAACTGAACTGCAACTGCACTGAAACCGAAACCGAACTGAAACTGAACTGAAACTGAAACCGAACTGAAACCGAACCGAAACTGAACTGAAACTGAACTGAAACTGAAACCGAACTGAAACTGAACTGAAACTGAACCGAAACTGAACTGAAACTGAACTGAAACCGAACCGAAACCTGAAACTGAACTGAAACCGAACTGAAACCGAACTGAAACTGAACTGAAACCGAACTGAAACTGAACTGAAACTGAACTGAAACTGAAACTGAACTGAAACCGAACTGAAACTGAACTGAAACTGAACTGAAACTGAACCGAAACGAACTGAAACTGAACCGAAACTGAACTGAAACTGAACCGAAACTGAACTGAAACTGAACTGAAACTGAACTGAAACTGAACCGAAACTGAACTGAAACTGAACTGAAACTGAAACTGAACCGAACTGAACTGAAACTGAACTGAAACTGAACTGAAACTGAACTGAAACCGAACCGAACTGAGACTGAAACCGAACTGAAACCGAACTGAAACTGAACTGAACCGAACTGAAACCGAACTGAAACCGAACTGAACTAAACCGAACTGAAAGACTGAAACTGACCGAACTGAAACCGAACTGAAACCGAACTGAAACCGAACTGAAACTGAAACCGAACTGAAACCGAACTGAAACTGAACTGAAACTGAACCGAAACCGAACTGAAACTGAACTGAAACTGAACCGCTGAAACCGAACTGAAACCGAACTGAAACTGAACTGAAACTTGAACTGAAACTGAATCTGAACTCAAACTGAACTGGAACTGAACTGAAACCGAGCTGAAACAGAACTGAAACCGAACTGAACTGAAACTGAAACTGAACTGAAACTGAAACTGAACTGGAACTGAACTGAAACTGAACTGGAACTGAACTGAATCTGAACTCAAACTGAACTGGAACTGAACTGAAACAGAACTGAAACTGAACTGAATTTGAACTCAAACTGAACTGGAACTGAACTGAAACTGAACTGAAACTGAACTGAAACAGAACTGAAACTGAACTGAAACTGAACTGAAACTGAACTGAAACTGAACTGAAACTGAACTGAAACTGAACCTGAAACTGAACTGAAACCGAACTGAAACTGAACTGAAACTGAACTGAAACTGAACTGAAACTGAACTGAAGTTGAACTGAAACTGATCTGAAACAGATCTGAAACTGAACTGAACTGAAACTGAAACTGAACCGAAACTGATATGAAACTGAACTGAAACTGAACCGAAACTGAACTGAAACTGAACTGAAACTGAACCAAAACTGAACTGAAACTGAACTGAAACTGAACTGAAACTGAACTGAAACTGAACTGAAACTGAACTGAAACCGAACTGAAACCGAACTGAAACTGAACTGAAACTGAACTGAAACCGAACTGAAACCGAACTGAAACCGAACCGAAACTGAACCGAAACCGAACTGAAACCGAACTGAAACCGAACTGAAACTGAACCGAAACCGAACTGAAACCGAACTGAAACCGAACCGAAACCGAACTGAAACCGAACTGAACTGAAACCGAACTGAAACCGAACTGAAACTGAACTGAAACCGAACTGAAACTGAACTGAAACTGAACTGAAACCGAACTGAAACTGAACTGAAACCGAACTGAAACCGAACTGAAACTGAACTGAAACCGAACTGAAACCGATATGAAACTGAACTGAAACTGAACTCAAACTGAACTGGAACCGAACTGAAACTGAACTGAAACAGAACTGAAACAGAACTGAAACAGAACTGAACTGAAATTGAACTGAAACTGAACTGAAACTGATCTGAAACTGAACTGAAACTGAACTGAAACTGAACCGAAACTGATATGAAACTGAACTGAAACTGAACCGAAACTGATATGAAACTGAACTGAAACTGAACTGAAACTGAGCCAAAACTGAACTGAAACTGAACTGAAACTGAACTGAAACCGAACTGAAACCGAACTGAAACCGAACTGAAACCGAACTGAAACCGAACTGAAACTGAACTGAAACTGAACTGAAACCGAACCGAAACCGAACTGAAACCGAACCGAAACCGAACTGAAACCGAACTGAAACCGAACTGAAACCGAACTGAAACTGAACTGAAACCGAACCGAAACCGAACTGAAACCGAACTGAAACTGAACTGAAACTGAACTGAAACCGAACTGAAACCGAACTGAAACCGAACTGAAACCGAACCGAAACTGAACTGAAACCGAACTGAAACCGAACTGAAACTGAACTGAAACCGAACTGAAACCGAACTGAAACCGAACTGAAACTGAACTGAAACCGAACTGAAACTGAACTGAAACCGAACTGAAACCGAACTGAAACCGAACCGAAACTGAAACCGAACTGAAACCGAACTGAAACCGAACTGAAACCGAACTGAAACCGAACTGAAACTGAACTGAAACCGAAACCGAACTGAAACTGAATTGAAACTGAACCGAAACCGAACTGAAACCGAACTGAAACCGAACTGAAACTGAACTGAAACTGAACTGAACTGAAACTGAACTGAAACTGAACTGAAACCGAACTGAAACTGAACTGAAACTGAACTGAAACTGAACTGAAACTGAACTGAAACTGAACTGAAACTGAACTGAAACTGAACTGAAACTGAACTGAAACTGAACTGAAACTGAACTGAAACTGAACTGAAACTGAACTGAAACTGAACTGAAACTGAACTGAATCTGAACTGAAACTTAACTTGAACTAAACTGAACTGAAACTGAGAAGAAATTGCAGAATAATTGCGACACTAAATCGAAAAAGATCAGCGAGATATTCCTTCCTCGGAACAGAACATAAGTCCGCAAACAGCAAACATGGCTTAACTATCGAGCCCGGCTTCTTTATTGTGGATTCAAAGCTTTACGAAGGACAATTCCGTTCTTGGGAAAAAACGCGTCACCACTGTGCTCGGGAGGGACTAAATGACTTTGGAGCATTCTCACGAAAATTGCCAAATGTTGACCGGCTGGCAATATGGAAGCCGCAACATCATCATAATGACGAGGGTTAATTTTGGTCCCCCTGCCCTGCTCCGCGGTTCGGTTTTTTTTTGCAAGCAAAGGAGCCACGTGGAAACAAAAGCGTAAAAAGGAAAATTTGGCTGCCATTTTTACGCTTGTCATTTTCATACACGCGAGGTTTTGCCTTCGGAGGGTGGTGGCGAGGCTTGCGGTTGGTTTCATGTTATGCCCGGGCCCGACCGTGGTTAATCTTTAATGGAGATTTAATGGCACCGCTGAGCGGTTGTTTTGTTTGTTTTCGTGGCGAGGATTTCGCTGTTTCTGGGAATGTTAATTGAAAATTTATCTTGGACTTCATTATAGTGGAGATATAATTCCAAGATGAATCATAAACACGTTTTGCTAGGACTTGGTCGATTCAGTCCGGCAGGACGCTTTTGGGCTAACTTAATTCAAATACTACCCGAAGAATATAGACATCATAAACTATCTCGAACTCATCCGACGTGGTGCCTCTCAAGCACTGAATCCCAACATCAAACCATTCCTTAACTCCTTAACTCGAATAATCCACTTTGTGTCTGACAAGCCAATGCTCTTTCCTCCGCTGCTGTTGCGACAAACATCGACAGCCATCCTCGGGGCCACATACTGGCATGTTGTTAAATATTCATGCCGGCGTTGTTTACTGCAAATGAATATGTTTCGTTTTGTGCGTGTGTATGTCGATTTTGTATGTGTGCAGTGCATTGGCTTCGTATTGACACGGGGACTCGTTGTGTGGCGTCACACGACAAGTGCAGAGGCTCGCTTCCGATGTGATGAGTTAATTAATAGACTTGACTTGGGCTGTCAACGGCCGGCGACGACGCTGCAATCGGGCTTCCTATTCGAAGAAATCGTTTCGATATGCCCTGTGGGAATTTTGCGGTTTTGATTCAAGAAAGACAGACCATCAATGAAGATGGTTAATATGGTTTTAAAAGTGTATAACATTTCTGCACTGTTGGTTGCAATGTTTTGACCTGAAAGAAAGAAAGAAAGAAAGAATCAATGCAATATTTAGAAGTTAATAGCTCCTTCGAGTTCTTGATGGGAATTCCTTTGAATTTCTGACGGGAATTTCTTAAAATTTCTTACGGGAATTCCTACGTATTCCTGACGAGAATTCTGATGAGTTCCTGACTGATATTCCTTCAAATGCTGACAGGAGATCCTTCCTAACGGGAATTCCTTTGAATTCCTGACAAAAATTCCTTCGAATTCCTGACGGGAATGTCTTTGAATTCCTGAGAGGATTTTTTTTTACTGAATTTCTGGCGCGAACGGGAGTTGCGATAAGCAAATTTCAGACGGGAATTTTTCCGAACTCCTGACGGGAATTCCTTCCGAAGCCTGAGGGGAATTTCTTTGAATTCCTGCCAGAAATTTCTTCAAATTCCTAATTCCTTCGAATTGCAGGCTGGAATTCCTCCGAGTTCCTTAGAATACATGCGGGAATTTCTATGAATTCCTGATTGGAATATCTTCATTTCCTAACGAGAATTCCTTCGAATGCCTGACATGAATTCCGTTTAATTCATGGCGGTATTTTTTTTTCTAATTCCTAACGGGAATTCCCTCGAGTTCCTGACGAGTTCCTCGTGTCATGCCGCTGATCTAAAAATTTCCACGCCTTTTCAAATAGAAGTCCGCAATATTTTCCTTGAAAATTCCGAAGATTTAGTGGAATTGTCTTAGCTTAGTTTAGATAAGTTTGATTGACTGTACATTTCGTAGTTGCTAGTCATGATTGACCGAGAAACAACAAATATGCAAAGCTCTCTTGGTATTATAAAACCATTCTCACTGTACATGCTTCGGCCACGTCTTCACAATCAATTTGAGATTAAGAGAGATAAGAAGAGGAAAATTAGCTCGACACTCATTGCTACAAGAGCCTGAAGAATCCTCTGCACCTCCGTGAGAGGCATGGGGAATGGATAGTTGGCTAGATGAGTCGAAGTAATTTACTCACCCAGCAGAACTAAGCACTTCGATGATGGCGCGATCGTTCTGCGTCCGATAGAAAACACGAGCAAATGCGCCTAGGGTGCCAATGGAATGTATGGGAAAAATTTCAAAAACGGGTAGTGCTCAAAAGTTTCATCTTCTCGAAAAAAGTCCCTATGCAAAATTTCAGCTCAATCGGATTTCGTTAAGTGTTTGACCAAAGCGGTCAAAGTTTGACTATTTTGAAATTCGAAAAGTCGATTTTCATTGGCACCCTAGCGCACTCAAAACACGATCGATCACGCAGTAATTTACGACCGGACAAAACAGAGCTCGGATCTCGCGAAAGTTCTGCGTCCGATTCGAAATACGTTGAATTACGCTCTGATTGATTTATTTCTCGAAACGAAACACGCACCATTTCCTTTAAAATTCATACAATTTCCCCTTTAACATTTCGAAAAGCTCTCCGTAAAAGCTAAGAGGAACTTTGAGTGGAGATCTCGTTGAAATATAATTTTCGAACGTAAAAGGGTCATTTGGAAGAAAGCCATTTGGCTGAAAACCACAAGGTCTAAAATTATTGACCAAACAAACTATTTGGCCGAAACCCACCTAGCATAAAGTTATATGGCCGGAAATATCATTTAGATGAAAGGGTCATAGGCCTGAAAATGTCGTTTGGTCGAACAGTTCCTTTGACTGAAAAAGTCGCCGAATAGCTTATTTGGCCATAAATGCCGTTTAGCCGAAATCTTTGTTTGGCAGAAAGAGCCAGTTGGCCGGAATGGACATTCAGCCGTAATTGTCGTTCGGCTGAACTGATCATTTCCATTTAGCCGAATATGTCATTTAGCAGAAAATGTCGTTTGGTCGAAATGGTTGTTTGGCAGAAAGGACATTGACGGCCCAAATTACTTGGTCTGCCTAACGACCATTCTACCGAACGGCATTTTCGGAGAAATGATCTATTCGGTCAAACAACATTTTCGGCCGAACAACCATTTCGGCACAACGGCATTTCAGCCAAATGACTTATTAGGACAAACATCTTTTTCGGCCAAATTACCGGTTCTTGTAGCAGATGGCAGTCTTGGATACTGTTGACCACAATGAAGATTTTCACGTCACCTGCATAGAATAACCGAATAACCTAGGGGCAATAACCTTCACAGTTCGTTGATGAGGATTGAAAATAGCAGTGGACCTAGGTTGCTTCCTTGAGGAACGCCCGATTTATTCGAAAAGAATTCCGATGAATGATCACCGATTTTAACGCTCAGCTTATGGTTGCTAAGGTAGGATTCCATCCATTCAACTACATTAGAAACAAAAACCCAACTTGTCCAGTTTTGCAAGTAATATCTTGTGATCTACGCGGTCCACATCGATTTGAGAACCTGCATCAATATTTCGTATACAAAAAGAGGAAAAATGCATGAGGTTTGTGGACACTGATCTCTTGGGGTAGAAACCATGTTGATCCGAGGAGATATAGTTTTTGCAGCATGCAAACAGTAGCTCGTAGATAATGATCTCAAAGACTTTAGAGCTAGTGCATAACGATGTTATTCCACGATAGTTTTCTACATTCTGTTTGCCCCCCTTTTTTAAATACTCGGAACATAACAGAAATTTTCCAGTCAGTTAGGAAGCAAATAAACAACAGCAATGCTTATTTTTTGCTTTGACAATCTTAGTAATACCCAAAGCTGTTCAAGAGAACTGTCAACAGGAGTATGGTCAAGACAACAGTTTAAACCAGCAAAGATAGAAATGAATTCTCCTCCACCTCGAGACTTGCAGCTGTTCAACTCATTTCGATCTTTCCTGAACACACTGTACCTGTTTCCGAATTGCACAGAGAATATCTTGTCATCGAGTCACGCTTCAGTGACAGCTAGAAAAAAATCACCAATTTTCGATCAATTCCCGAAAATTCTTAGTAGTCGTTAATGAGTAGTTTTTGTTGCAACTCGGTTGAATAGCATTGATACACGATGAGCCAGTTGAAGGTGGCTTCGAGGAAGACTGGTTGGTTTGAGCACCAGGTACACCAAAAGCAGTAGATTTAGGGCTGACTATATCGCTCTGAAATATTTGCAGTCGATTGAGGGCGGGAGCAGCATCTCTATTTACTTCAGGAGGATATACATCCGATTCTGTTTTAACATGGATTGTTTTTTATAAGGCCGTGTAAAAAAATCCTGTACACATTTTTGCAAAGTTGCTCCATTTTGCATGATTCGCCGAGAAATCATAAAACTTTTTTACACGGATTTTCAAATTTTGAACTGAAAACTTTTTACACGGGATGCAACCCCGTATAAAAAAAGAATCGGGTGTACACTAAAAGCTTTACCTGAACCAGCCAGTTCGATATGCTGGTATCCTAAATCCTTGGATGATCAATTGGGTCGCTGAGATGATGAATCAGATCGGGTCGCATATGTCTAGGGTCGCTGAGAGGGTTGATTGATTTGTACAGCGAAATCATCAAAAGTGTGTGTTTCACCTGGCTACAAGCGGAGAAAACGATGATGATGAATATATGTTCAGTGAGATGGAAAAGGGAACAGTCCCCCTTCATTTAGGACAAATGCTCAATTCGACCAAATGGAATTCGGCTAGATGGCTTTCGGTTGAACGTGCTATTCATTAACCCTTTCAGGTCCAAATTTTTCCAAGCAGTATTACTTAGTAAATTTGATATACTCCTTTTATTTTCGTGATTAATAATGGAGAAATGACAAAAAAAAGCTGAAAAATATTTTTTTGTGATGTACTAGACCATCCAAACTGTCCTTGAATTCAGAACTTGCGATCTACAGCCACGACACAAGCATTTTTCGTTACTCCAAGCTTGGATATGTATTCAACCATGTCCATAACATATTCCTGAAGATCAAGAGACATGGTGAGATGGTTTTGGGATGTCCTGGGTCATCCGAACTATCCTTGAGTCCAGAACTTGCGATCTACAGCCACGTTACTTGCTTTTTTCGTCACTCCAAGCTTGGATATGCATTCAACCGTGTCCATAACACATTTCTGAACATCAAAAGACATGGTCAGATGGTTTTGGGATATCCTGGGCCATCTAAAGCATCCTTAAGTTCAGAGTTCATTGTAATAATCATATATATATATATATATATAGCAGCGTTGGGAAAAGATTTCTTAGCAACTGTAGATCTCTTGTTAAAAGTATAGTTTAGATGAGCTAGAATATCCAATACTATATATAGCGATGTCTGTAGAATTCTAGGAGATGCAATGCGTATAGTTGAATACGTATCAAAAGCTTGAGTAGTGGAAAAAGCCAAGGCTACAACTGTTGACTGCACCTCAAGGATAGTTTGGATAACTAAGGATAAGAACATTTATACTATTTTCCAATACATTTTATACCTCCAAGGGATGTAACGGGTGTGGTTGAACTCGTTTCAAAATTTTGTGTAAGGAAAAAAGCTACTGTCACCACGAATAATAATCGCACGTCCCGAACGCAAGAACATTTTGGATTACTCAGAATATCTCAGATCAATCTAGTGATTTTTGCTTCTTCCAATAGATGTGATGAACGGAGTTGAACGTAAATCAAGACATTGAATGGCAAAAAAAACGCAAGCTTAAGAACGTAGATTCTGTGCTACAAGACAGTTTGGATGACTTATAATTTTCCAAGTATCGCAATTTTGAGCCGGGAGATCTCCTAGAAGCTGCAATAGATTTAACTGAGTGCCCATTGAAGCTTGAGGACTAAAAAAAAAAGACTTTCTTGCAGCTGTACATCTCAAGTCTTGAACTCAAGAACAGTTTGGATGACCCAGAATATCTTCTAACTATCCTATGATATCTATTGCCCTCCCAGGAGCTGTAATGAATACAACTGAATGCATGTTGAAGCTTCGAGGACTGGAAAAAGGCTTAATTGTAGCTTAATTGCAGCTGTATCTCAATTCCCGATCTCAAAGACAGTTTGGATGAACCAAAATATCTCAAAATTTTGTCGTTCGACTGAACTGTCGTTCGACTGAACTTGTCATTTGACCGAAAAGATCATTTGGTCAAAAAGGTTATATGACCGAAAATTTCGTTCGTCGAAATGGTCGATTGACAGAAAGGCCATTTGGCCGAAAACGTCATTTGGTTAAACGGGTAGACATTTTTGACCATTTTCGGCCAAGTGGCTTTCCACCGATTGATTTTCGGCTAAACGACCCTTTTTTTACGAAATATTTTCCGTCAAAATGCTTTATGAAATTCTCCGTATGCTTTTTGAAATTTTATGTGAAGGTTATGAAAAATCTTATAGAAAGCCCGATAAATTTTTGAAATTCAATTTTTCATTCTCAAAATTTCAGAATTGCCCGAAACAAAAATTTAAAACAATTTTCCATTAAATTTCTAAAGAGTTTCTCATGTCAATTTCGAAGAATTTTCGGCGGAAATTCCAAACATTTTTTCTTGGGAATACCAAGAAATTTCTCGTGGAAAGTTCAAAGAAGTTCCCGTGGAAAATCCGAAAATGATTTCCAAATAAAATTAAAATCTTAAAGAATTTTCTGGGGAAGCTCATTAGATTTTCCCGGCTAAATTAAAAAAAATCTATGAAAACATCTCGATAAAAATTTCGATTTTTTAAAGCCTAGTCATTAAAAAAAATTGTAACGCCGATTCACGCCACTGCCGCCAGCTTAAATGGCTTTCGGCGTGACGCCGAAAACGCCGCTGCTGCAAACCAAAATATTAACTAACGCCACCGCTGACGATTTTCAGACCGGTGCACCTGCAAATTCCTTCGAATTCCTGATGGGAATTCCTTCGATTTTCTGATGTAAATTCTCTCAAGCTACTGACGGGATTTTTTTCCAAATTCCTGACGGGAATCGTTTTGAATTTCTGACGGGATTTCTTTCGAATTCATAACGGGATTTTTTTCCCAATTCTTTACGGAAATTCCTTCGAATTCCAGACGGGAATTCCTTCGAATGGCTGACTTGAATTCTTTCGAATTTCTGACTGCAATTCCTTCGAGCTCCTGACGGGAATTTATTCTAATTGATAACGAAAATATCTTCTAATTCCTAACGAGAATTTCTGACAGGAATACCTTCGAGTTTATGATGAGAATTCGTTTGAATTTCAAAAGAGAATATCTTCAAATTTCTGACGGAATTTTCTTCAAGCTCGTAATGGAAATGCCTTCAAATTCTTGGTGAGAATTTCTTTGAATTTCTGACAGGAGTTCTATCAAATTCTTAACGGAAGTTCTTTCGAATGCCTGACGAAAATTCCTTCGAATTCCTGGTGAAAATTCCTTCATATTTCTGCCAGGAATTTCTTTAAATTACTGAAGTGGAATTCCTTCCAATTTCTGACGTAAAATTCTTCGAATTCCTGACAGGAGTTCCTTCTAATTCTCAACGGGAATTTCTTCGTATTCCTGACGGGAATTCCTTCGAATTTTTGGCCAGAATTCCTTCGAATTCCGGTCGAGAATTCTTCCGAATTCCTGACGGGAATTCCTTCGAATTTCTAACGATTATTCATGCGAATGTCTGACGCTAATTCTTTCGAATTCCTGAAGGGAAATCCGTTGAGCTCCTGACGGGAATTCATTCGAATTGATGACGAAAATATCTTCTCATTCCTAACGGGAATTCCTGACAGGAATTCCTTCGAGTTTCTGACGAGAATTCTTTCGAATTCCTGACGGGAATTCCTTCAAATTTCTGACGGGAATTCCTTCGAATGCCTGACGAGAATTCCTTCCAATCCCTGAAAGGAATTCTTTCGAATTCATGCCAGGAATTTCTTCAAATTTCTGAAGTGGAATTCCTTCCAATTTCTGACGGAAATTCCTTCGAATTCCTGACAGGAATTCCTTCTAGTTCTTATCGGGAATTCCTTCAAATTCCTGCTGGTAATTCCTTCGAATTTTTGGCGCGAATTCCTTCGAATTCCTGTCGGGAATTCTTCCGAATTCCTGACGGGAAATCCTTCGAGTTTCTGACGAGTATTCATGCGAATTTCTGACGGGAATTCCTTCCAATTCCTGACGGAAATTTCTTCGAATTCCTGACGCAAATTCTTTCGAATTCCTGACGGGAATTCCTTTGAGCCCTTGACGGAATTCATGTAGTTTATAACGAAAATATCCTCTAATTCCTAACAAGAATTCCTGACAGGAATTCCTTCGAGTTTCTGACGAGAATTATTTGAGATTCTGGACGGGAATACCTTCAAATTTCCTACAGGATTTCCTTCTAGCTCCTTATGGCAATTCCGTCAAATTCTTGACGAGAATTCCTTTGAATTCCTATCAGGAGTTCCTTAAAATTCTTAACCGAATCCCTGACGAGAATTCCTCCCAATTTATAACAGAAATTTCTTCGAATTCCTGACATGAGTTTCTTCTAATTCTTAATCGGAATTCCTTCGATTTTTTGACAAATATTCTGTTGAATTCCTGTCGGGAATTCTTCCGAATTCCTGACGGGAAATACTTCGAGTTTCTGACGAGTATTCATGCGAATGTCTGACGGGAATTCCTTCCAATTCCTGACGGAAATTTCTTCGAATTCCTGACGCGAATTCTTTCGAATTCCTGACGGGAATTCCTCTAAATTTCAGACGAAAATTGATTCTAGTTCCTAACGGGAATTCCTTCGAGCTTCTGACGGAAGTTCATTCGAATTGATGACGAAAATATCTTCTCATTCCTAACAGAAATTCCTTCGAGTTTCTGACGAGAATTCTTTCGAATTCCTGACGGGAATTCCTTCAAATTTCTGACGGGATTTCCTTCTAGCTCCTAATGGGAATTCCTTCAAATTCTTGACGGGAATTCCTTTGAATTCCTGACAGGAATTCCATCGAATTCCTGACAGGAGTTCCTTCAAATTATTAACGGGAGTTCTTTCGAAAGCCTGGCGAGAATTCCTTACAATTCCTGATGGGAATTCCTTTGAATTCCTGCCAGGAATTTCTTTAAATTTCTGATGTGGAATTCCTTCCAATTTCTGACGGAAATTCCTTCGAATTCCTGACAGGAATTTCTTCTTATTATTAACAAGAATTCCTTCGAGTTCCTGACGGGAATTCCTCCAAAATTTTGGCGAGAATTCCTTCTAATTCCTAACGGGAAGATTTCCTTCGAATTTTTGACGAGTATTCATGCGAATGTCTGATGGGAATTCCTTCCAATTCCTGACGAAAATTCTTTCGAATTCCTGACGGGAATTCTTCTAAATTTCTGACGGAAATACCTTCCAGCTCCTGACGGGAATTCATATAATTGATAACGAAAATATATTCTAATTCCTAACGAGAATTCCTTCGAGCTTCTGACGAGAATTATTTGGATTTCTAGACGGGAATTCCTTAAAATTTCTGACGGGATGTCCTTTTAGCTCCTAATGGGAATTTCGTCAAATTCTTGATGGGAATTCCTTTGAATTCCTGACAGGAGTTCCTTAAAATTCTTAACGGGAGTTCCTTCGTATCCCTGACGAGAATTCCTTTCAATTTCTTACAGAAATTCCTTCGAATTCCTGACAGGGGTTTCTTCTCATTATTAACGGAATTCCTTCTAATTCTGACGAGAATTCCTTCGAATTCGTGTGGGGAATTCTTCCGAATTCCCGACAGGATATCCGTCGAGTATTCATGTGAATTTCTGACGGAATTCCTTCGAATTCTGACGCAAAATCTTTAGAATTCCTGTCGGTAATTCCTCTAAATTTCTGACGGAAATTATCTCGAGCTCCTGACGGGAATTCCTTCAAATTCCTGACAGAAGTTCATTCGAATTGATGACCGAAAAAAACCTTCTCAATTTCTGTTAGGAAATTCTGAGAGTTTCTGACGAGAATGCTTTCGAATTCCTGACGGGAATTCCTTCAAATTTCTGATGGGATTTCCTTCTAGCTCCTAATGGGGATTTCTTGGTGGGAATTCCTTTGAATTCCTGACAGGAATTCCATCGATTCCATCGAATTCCTGACAGGAGTTCCTTCAAATTCTTAACGGGAGTTCCTTCGAATGCCTGACGAGAATTCCTTCCAATTCCTGATGAATATTCCTTCCCCCCTTCCTGCCAGGAATTTCTTCAAATTTCTGAAGTGGAATTCCTTCCAATTTCTGACGTAAAATTCTTCGAATTCCTGACGAAAATTCTTTCGAATTCCTGACGGGAATTCTTTCTAATTCCTTATAGAAATTGCTTTGAATTTCTGAAGGGGAATCTCTTCCCTTTCTTCCCCAATTCCTGACGGAAATGACTGGAATCCCTTAAGCTCCTGACGGGAATTCTTTGGAGCTCCTGACAGGAATTCCTTCGAATTCCAGACGAAAATTCCTTCAAATTTTTGTCGGATTCGTTCCCTTCCAAAATTTGTCGGATTCGTTTCTGCAATTTAGAGAATTTTCTGAAAGAGTTCTTGAAATTTCTGTTAGGGGGAAAGACGGCTTTGGCAGGTTTTGTTCTATTATTGGCAGGGGGGTTTTTGTCGACCAAATTTTATTAAATTTGGCCACAATATTTTTTGATATGCAAAGCATGCTTAGGCCAAATGTGAGCATAGTCAGTTAAAAAAAAACCCCTGCCAATAATAGAAAAAAAAACCTGCCAAAGCCGTCATTCCCCCTATATAGAATTCCTATCATTTGGTGATTTCTGATTTGAAAGAGGAAGATTGTTTGAGCCACGGCTCAACTGCAGAACAAAATTTCGATTAACGAATTCTATTGAATTTTGGCTTTCATATCAATCGTTCTTCTGACGACTAATCAATCAAGAGGCCGAACAACCTAAATCAGACAGCCGTATCTTGCGAGCCAGCTGCATTTTAATTTATTCGCAGTCTGCTACAAGAGTTCTTGGTAATGCTAATTGCGATATTCAATGCGTTAATAATCCTACGAGTCCATCATTTATTCGGAAAGCCCGCCTGACTGTCCATTCATTCCTGTCTGACTGTTATCGATATTGCATTCTCATGAGCGACACAGGTTCTAATTTGGGCGTAACCATTTCAGTCAATTCTAATCGATTGGTATCCATTACTTCTTGCGATGCAGAAGATCGTTTGAGTTGAGAATGATATTCAAATCGATTTGTGAATCACTTAGTTTTGTTTTTTTTTAAATTCATTTGAACTTCACTTTGTAAAATTATTGATTTCAGTCATCGGCAACAAGGATCATGAGCCACCTGGGTTACAAATTCAGACGTGACTGGAGCGAAGCTTCGTTGTGGCGCATCTGTTTCCAAAAGATCGATATTCCGTTTTAGCAAGCGATTGAATCTTAAATACCGATAAGAAAACCATAAAAACCGGCAGCAACACCCGAATCGTCACCAGTCAGTCATATGTAAAACAAGAACGATTCCTCTCGGCGGCTGCGGCGGCGGCGTCGAATGATAGTCGTCTGTCTGTCAGTTTGAGACTGTCTCATCTCGGTAGATGTGTCTACTCTATGCTCGGTGTACGGCGGCTGCTGAGGCTGTCAGAAGCAAATCATCTTAAGTGCGCTGACGACAAGAAGTTCTTCCCAACATTCATCTTCTTCGGGTAAGTGTTCCCCAGAAGTTGTCGTCGTTGCCGTTTTCGTTCGAGGAAGACACTGCGCTCCTCGGGTACTTACTGGTGGAAAATAGTATGCAATATTTCAGTCACCGGGACCGATCATGTTCGTGGATGATGGAGGGAAAATGGAGTAGAAGGGCGAGCAGCAGTGTCACACACGAAGAGGCCAACATATTCACACTCACATTAGCCGTATCACAATCGGTGTCATTCTTCAAGCAAAAATGCGGTACTGGAAGAACACACTCCTCGCCGAACTGGTATGGTGGGGGAAGGGACCGGTTAAGTGTGTCTCAGCGGTGACATGTGTCGTGCGAGTCCGCGTTGGGCTGGAAATCGATATGACACCACGGACGGGTGTTTGTGTGTTTGAATGCGAACGGAAAAAATCGTGGCATTGGAAAACAGGTGTCGGATTTTCCGCGAGGCGGAAGTTTGCAGAATGTGGGTTGAATATTTCAAATCAACCTGATTTTTCTTCACTTTTCGGAGATTGAGTTTTTCAGCAACGTGCAAGATTCTGTCAATCAATTAATTAAGTTCTCTCCTGTGTGCTTCAATCAAAATCGCAAAAATAGTCTCAGATTTTTATTTACGTTTTTGATGGAAGAATAAGATTTTTTCCATAATATTTTTTTCGATTATGTCAACGGAAGAGAATGAAACCAAGAAAATAATGTAGGGTCGACGTCCTATATGGTTCAGATCTATCGCTTGGAGCTCTAAAAAGCTCAGTCAAACTTTTAAATTCTGTCAACTGTTTAACTGAAGCCTGGAAATCAAGTATATTCTAAGTAGGTCTGATACATTCACAGCTTTCAGAATAACAATGCACATATTCCCCAGGAAATACTATTTCCATCAGTATTATGGAATGTGGTTAAAATTACCATATTGCTGAATTCTCACATTTACCATTCTAAATTCGTTTCACGGCTGTGAACGACCAGCAAACGAACAACTCCCCAGTTTCCCTATACACGTTCGGTTAGTTTAATGCCTCGTTACCGTGCTGCCTTGGCTGGGCGAACAGCCCCCTCGGGATCGGCTGCGCACTTTGGGATCAGTGTTAATGAATAGCAAAAGAAGCAACTCCCGGCAACCAAACAAAGCAACAACGGCCGCCAAGCTGTACGACGACGTATTCTTCGCTACTGGATGGTGGCGAGGTCCTTCCGAATCACAAGGACGAACATGACAGTAGCGAGGCTATTATTATCAAGCAGCACTGTTACACGTGCGGACACAGCACACAGCCAGTCACGCATCACACAAGAGGGAATACTGGTCCTGTTCGGTTTGGCGAACTAAATATGAATGTATCGCAAACGAACCGGTTTAAAACGTGGGTTCGCAGTAGAACCGGGACGATGAAATGTCGAACTAGAATAAACAAATTTTGGGAAGAAAATTTCTTAAGAAATGTCGAAACAAAAAAACTGCCAATAACTTCAAATATCAATCGGAAAAATGAAAATTTAAAAAAAGTTTGGAAAGGACGAAATATCTAATAAAAATTGTCAAAAATATCCTAAAATATCCTCCCTAATGATGGGGATGGTTACGGTGAATACCAAGCAAACACGGCGGGTGGAGCCGCATGGTTCTTGGTTATGAATCTTTTTGCCTGCGAGACACACATCTGCTGCTGCGGTGCAACGTTTTCCACTCGCGCCACATACACATACGGTGAGGCTGTTTGGGATTTGTTGGATTATTGTGTGCGGGTGCCGACAAATTTGCTGTGGGATTTGAAATTGCGTGCCGAAGGTGGAATTATATGTCTAATTTGGAGCCCCCTCCCCCAAATCGTGCTGGATGGTGTATTCCTTCCAGTTGGTATATGGTACTGCTTTTTGGCTGAGAACCAACCAGCGTTTTTAGATGTGACATAACGAACGAACACCTTGCCGCGGGTTCTGTTTTTAGAAATTCAACTGGGAATTCGGAGTTATTCCTTTCCGGAATTCATTTCCACACTTTGAGGCAAATCCAGTTAAGAATTCAAATCGTTTGCAGTGAGGTATTCATAGAATTGTCTGTGGCGAATTTAGAACTAGTGATGCAAAAATATAAAATCAATTTGGCAACATCCTTTGGCTTTATTTGATTGAAATGCGATTGAGTAATAGAGCTCGAAGCCGTGAATAAAAATTCTGCCCTTACTTATATTTCTGTATATAACAAAAATATTAATAAATAACACCAAAATTCCTATTCTCACAATTCTTGAAAAGATTATTTGACTAGAATCGCATACGAATTACAAATCAAAATTCTTCTATTTGTTTCGAATTCTAAAAGCATTCGTTTCATATCGTTTAAAACCGAATTTCTTCGACAAATTCATTTGAGATTAAGTTGTTTTAAACCATTTCACGATTGTGATTTCATCGTAATTCAATTTGATGAATGCCACAACGCCCAACAAACAATGGAGGATATAAAGCGCTTATTTGACCAAAATCAGTCCTCTATAGCTCATATAGCTCAAATTGTTTTCTGGTAATGGTAAAGCTGAAAGTTGTTTGGTCTGATATGCTAGATTTGGCTGAAGCCCATTAAGTCTAAAATTATTCTGTCGAAAATGTTATTTGGTGGAACAGTTGCTTTGTTTGAAAAAAAAATGGCCGAAAGGGTCATTTGGCTGAAATGGGCATTCGGCTGAAAGCGTCGTTCGGCTGAATTGATCATTTTGCCATAGAAAGTCCGTTTAGCTGAATAGGTAGAAAATGCCGTTTGGCTGAAATGTTTGTTTCGTTGAAAAGACATTTCCGGGCCAAATGACTTTTTCCCCAAACGACCATTTCTACCAAACGCCATTTTCGGCCAAATGATCTAGTCGGTCAAATAACTTTTTCGACCAAACCACCATTTCGGCCAAATGACTTTTTCGGCCAAATTACCGATTCGGCAGAATGAGTTTTTCGGCTCATAAGTTTTTCGACCAAACGACCATTTCGGTCAAATTATATTTTCGGTCAAACCACTTTCGACCTAATCGTTTCGGACCAACGTTTATTTCGAGCTAATGGAATTTGATGATGAATTTTGGCCAAACCTGTTATTCGAATAAATGGCTTTTCGTCGAATGACTTTTGGCCGATAGGGCCATTTGACTGATAGACACATAACTGAAAGGTGTTTGGCCGAACAAACCATTAGCCCAAAACCCATCTGGCCGACAATTGCATTTGGCCGAAAAATTCGTTTGGTCAAAAAGTTGTTTGGCAGAAATGGTCGTTACGCAGAAAGGCCATTTGGCCGAAAATGTTATTTGGCCAAATGGATGGATATTTTTGACCGTATTACCCGGTCAGTAATCAACATTTGGCCGGCGACCTATCTGTCAAACAACCATTTCGACCGAATGATATATTCGGCCTTATAACCTATTAGGCTTAACGACAATTTCAACAAAACGACATGTTAGGGAAGTGTGCTTTTTCAGCCAAATTACCAATTCCGGCGTATGTCGCTTTGGCTAAATTAAATTTTGGTCAAACTCTTTTTTCCGTTGTATAATCGTTTCACCCAAACGTTCATTACGGTCGAGTTCAATTCGGCTTGATGATTTTCGACTTAACATATTATTCGACCAAATGGCTTTCCGCCAAATGATTTTCCGTCAAACTACTCTTCCTCTTTTTTAATATTTTTTTTTTATTTTACAGTCTTTGACTGTGTTATTAATCGTACAGACTAAAAAGCTTAAAAACTAATACGTGACTTGAACATCCGTTTACTTAAATTAAAATCATACAAATTACTGATTACATTAAATATTCACAACAAACGTCAAACAGGTTTAATGTACAGTATGCAGGGCGTCGGAAAAAGTCTGCTCTCTCCTCACTGGTCTTTCGGGGGCATTGAAACGGAATTTTGCGCCAGGAGATCAGGGCAGTCAATGTTGTTCTGCAGTAGGTCAAACACGAAGAGCCTCTGAAGAACCATTCTCCCACTCTTCAAAGTAGGAAGACTCACGAGTTCTCAGCGATGCTCATATGACGGCTGCTCACGTCGGATGCCGATCGATTTTCCATTAAATTTCCGAAGAATTGCTTATGGACAATACAAAGAATTTCGTTGAAATTCCGAACGGTTTTCCATAAGAATTTAAAAACAAATACGTAGAAGTTCTGAACCATTTCAATTAAAATTCCGTAAAACTCGCCGTGGAAATTCCGAAGAATTTTCCATTGACAATTTTTAAAAATCTCGTGCAAATTCTAATGAATTTCTAATTTCGAACAATTTGCCGTTGAAATCCATTTTTTCGTTGATATCCACATTTTGAACAATCCCCGCCGGAAAATCTAAATAATTTTCTGTTCAAATACCGAAAATTTTCGTGGATTTTCTTAACATTTTTCTAAAGAAACATGAAACAATTTTCCTTGGAAATTCCAAAGTGCTTCCATGAAAATTCCAAAGAATTCTCAAAACTTAAAAGTAGTTGCCATGGAAAATTTGAAAATAATATTCAAATGAATATTTTGAAGAAGCTTAAAGAATTTTCGGGAGAAGCTCATCAGATTTTTCTGACGAAGTTCAAAAGATTCTCCCGAAAACGCCGCCGCTGCCGACCAAAATTGTATCAATTTTCGCCGTCAATTTTCAGACCGACGCACACCTCTATGCACAGAAAAGGTGCGTGGAGTGCATTCGACGCTCCGCTGAATACTTTCTTCGGAATTGATAGTTTGCTGTTCGTCAACTTCGTCACCTCCCAAGGCTGTCTTGTTATCGAGTGCGAGTCGTAAGCCCGGTGGCATTTTACAGCAGGGGAATCCGGAACAAGAAAAAACACGCACTGAACTCTCTGTACTCACTTACTCGATGGCTACAGCAAACTATTGAAGAACGCACTATTTTCGACCGCGCACGACATGCGCATGAGCCACCGAACACAATATAGATATTTTATTTTTTTCCCGATGACTAAAACACGCACTGCACTTTTGTTCGATGGCTACTCTTATTACCGGCCGCAAAATGCAAAACACAATACTTCGGCAGATCGCGCGATCGTTCTGTTGTCCAAAACAAGAGAAAACACGCACTCAGTATTTTCAGAACAATATAAAGAAACATTAACCCTTCCTTTATCGAATATTTAAAAAAAAAAATTCATCAAAAACTGCTGAGATATTAGCTTAGATTATTTTTGCTGTCAATAAAAAAAAGCGTAACTCACAACATATATGAAAAATTTATCTGAAACCTAACAGGATTTATGGCTCTCCAAAAAGTTGGCTGAAATTTGCATTACTCCTTAAGCTATCAGTACACTGTTTGTCATAATGACAAATATTTGTCAAGTCAGCCTGATATCCATGTCGATTTCTAATCGGTCTGATAGATGTCTGGATCGACAAATATTAGTCATTATGTCAAACAGTGGACTTCGGGCTTTAGGTTTATAGATCAAGCTTCCTACAAGACTTTCATGACCATTGGAGCCTTCCGGGCCTCTTGGAAGGAGGCTTCCGGGCCTCTTGGAAGGAGGCTTCCGGGCCTCTTGGAAGGAGGCTTCCGGGCCTCTTGGAAAGAGGCTTCCGGGCCTCTTGGAGGGGGGATTCCGGGCCTCTTGAAAGGAGGCTTCTGGTCCTCTTGCAAGGAGGCTTCCGGGCCTCTTGCCAGGATGCTTCCGGGCCTCTTGCCAGGAGGCTTCCGAGCCTCTTAAAATGGGGCTTCCGGGCCTCTTAAAATGGGGCTTCCGGGCCTCTTGAAATGAGGCTTCCAAGACTCTTGAAAGAAGGCTTCCGGGCCTGTCGGAAGGAGGCTTCCGGGCCTCTTGGAAGGAGGCTTCCGGGCCTCTTGGAAGGAGGCTTCCGGCCCTCTTGGAAGGAGGCTTCCGGCCCTCTTGGAAGGAGGCTTCCGGCCCTCTTGGAAGGAGGCTTCCGGGCCTCTTGGAAGGAGGCTTCCGGGCCTCTTGGAAGGAGGCTTCCGGGCCTCTTGGAAGGAGGCTTCCAGGCCTCTTGGAAGGAGGCTTCCGGGCCTCTTGGAAGGAGGCTTCCGGGCCTCTTGGAAGGAGGCTTCCGGGCCTCTTGGAAGGAGGCTTCCGGGCCTCTTGGAAGGAGGCTTCCGGGCCTCTTGGAAGGAGGCTTCCGGGCCTCTTGGAAGGAGGCTTCCGGGCCTCTTGGAAGGAGGCTTCCGGGCCTCTTGGAAGGAGGCTTCCGGGCCTCTTGGAAGGGGGCTTCCGAGCCTCTTGGAAGGAGGCTTCCGGACCTCTTGGAAGGAGGCTTCCGGGCCTTTTGAAAGGAGGCTTCCGGGCCTCTTGAAAGGAGGATACCGGGCCTACTGAAAGGAGGATTCCGGGCCTCGTGAAAGGAGGATTCCGGGCCTCTTGAAAGGAGGATTCCGGGCCTCTTGAAAGGAGGATTCCGGGCCTCATGAAAAAGTCTTTAGAGCCTATTGAAAGCAGGCTTCTAAGTCTCTTAAAAGGAGGGTTCTGAGCCTCTTAAAAGAAAGTTTTCGAGTCTCATGTAAGGAGGCTTTCGGGTCTCTTGAAAGGAGGCTTCCAAAACTCTTGAAACTACACACTTAAAATAAATCGCCGAATTCGGTAAATTTTTACCGAAATCTCAACAGCAGAACTGTTCGGTAAACAATTTAACTGATTTGAGCCATGGAAAAAATTACAAAAAATCTGTAAAATAAATTACCGCACAGTTCTGCTATTGAGATTTCGGTAAAATATACCGAATACGGTGAAATGAGTTAAGTGTGTAGGCTTCCGAATCTTTTGAAAGGCCGTCTTGAAAAAGGCATCTCCGAGCCTCTTGAAAGCAGGCTTCTGAGCTGCTTGGATAGAGGTTTCGAGAAGCTTTGAAGGATGCTTCCAATCCTTTTACAAAGAAGCAACTGAGCTTTTCGTTTAGAGATTTTAGTTTGGAAGCATATTTTTATCATATTATTCAACATTTTGTTTCAATCATCGTATTGAAATTTTGAAAATTTGTTGATTTGATGTTTTGTGCTTTTGGTCTGTTGTCCATAGTCCTTCATATACTGAGCGAGTTGCGGATGGCAGGATTCAATAGGCTTTAATTTACTGATCGTCATGCATATTATGTACAAGACAATGTTTTAAAATTAAAAATATTACACTTTATCAATAAATTTTGATTGGAATTGTGATACATTCGCCATTATGCATTTTTGTCCGAGGTACCCCTAAGGCCAGCGAAGGTACCCCCAGGGGTACATGTACCCCAGGTTGAGAACCGCTGATATAAGAGATAAAAGAACAGACAACAATATCAAAAATGTGCACCGAAATATCATTTAAATATGAATATATGCTATTGATAAGGACAAACTAATGGCACATGATATTGGTCACTTATTACAAATAGCATAACTTGATGCTCTGATGATATTTTAGTACAAAATATTGATATTATCGTCTGATCTTTTATCTTATCTTACGTACCCTAAATCCACTCAGGAGAATTCAGTTGACTTTTTCTAGGATTTCTGTTTGGAATTAAAATAGTGTAACATGATTCCTCTTGAAACTCAAATGAATTTATCTGCATAATCATAATTGCTGCTTCCTATTTTGGGAAAACGGACCGGTGATCGCGGTGGTTTTTCGCCTTAACAAAAAAAATGGAAGAAGTCGTCCTATGTTGCCTTATTCTTGGCACACGTTTGCTTAAAAAAGAGTCATCCATATTTACGTCATTCCGAGCAAACGCTTGCCTCAAATGGAGCAGCCATCTATCGGTTTGCTTGTTTTTCAGGCACACAGGCTTCAGTTCTATTACGATCAAAATCAGGGAAAACGCGTGCTTCAGAAGGGGGAATAATTTATTCCAAAGTTTTATTTTAGGCAAGCAAGTGCATTGAAAGAATGAGTCATCTATTTTTCCACACTATACCGAAAAAAAAGTGCTACCTTTCTCTATCGCCTTTGCGAACAAGTGCTACGAAAGAAAGATGTCATCTACTGCAAAATATGTCTTCCATAAAACTATCATCCACTTTGTTGTCTTATTACGAACAAATGCGTTGCGTTGAAAAGGATTCATCATTTTAACCGACGAATTGTCGATAAAATTTAGACAATTCTTTTTAGGAATTTAAACTGTTTTTATTGTCAAGACTTCCGACATATATGAACGTCAGCAGAATTCCAGTTCAAGACAGCAGCACGTACGGACGTGTTTTTTTGCTCGCGCATTTTTCCAAGTGTTTTTCTCGTTCGTTCGCTGTTTACGTTTTCGCTTCGTCGCGTTGGCGTTATTTTCTCCCGGACCCGTCATGGGAGACTCGGTGGCCGATTCGGTCGCGGGAAAAGTGCCTAAGCGCACTGCTCTTGGAGGCGCGGGTAACCCCTCCAAGCAGCTTTTGCAGAGCAACGTGTTCTCGCCGTTGCCGCTTGATGACGCCGGCAATCCGCCGAAAAAGAGAAAGAAGCAGCAATCGCAGCTGCCGCAGGTGCAAACTGAGCGGATGGAGAAGTGCCCGCCTGTTTTCGTTAAGGGCGATCCACCGGATTTGCGGCCGAAAATCCGCCAGCTCATTGCAAAGGGCCTCAAGTGCACGTTCCGGCTTTGCAGTGAGGGAGTCAAGGTGATGCCTGCCAATCCAGATCACCACAAATCTATCGTGGAGTTCCTACAGGTCCACAAGTATGAGTTTTACACTCATGACCTCCCCGGCACGAAGCCGCTCAAGGCTTTGCTGCGAGGGCTCCACGATATGAAGGAGGAAGAGCTTATCACCGAGCTAGAAAGCAGTGGACTCAAGCCTATCGCCGTGCACAAAATCGCTCGCCACGACAAGGCCAGAAAGTACCGAGATCAGCTTTACCTGGTCCATCTGGAGCATGGCTCCATCTCCTTCAAGGACCTGAAGCTGATCGGAGTAATAAACTACACCGTCGTCGGCTGGGAGCGATACCGGCCCGTGCCGTGCATCGTGACGTGACGCAGCTCACGAAATGTTTCAACTTCGGGCATGGCACCCGGAATTGCCACAACAAGTGTGGTGAACTACACCCGACGGATGAGTGCGACAAGATGGAGATGGCCGATCCAAAGTGCGCCCATTGTGGCAAAAAATATAGGGCAACTACGAAAGGTTGTCCGAAACGCGCGGAGTTCCTGGAAATCCGAAGGAAAGCGTCAACCAAAGCCCATCCAAAGAGGAACCGTGTTCAAGTGATCGACGATGTGAACCTTCTTGCGCGTTCACACCGCGCTTCCACCGTTACAGCCGCACAAGCGGCTGTCCGCAGCGGCAGCATCGATTCAAGCCCCACCAGCAGCTTCATCCTTCAGCGAATAACTCCCGCTTCCTTCTCCTGGATTCCGTCGGCAACCGGAGAATCAAACTGTTCCACCGGATAAAATCTGCTCCGCGCTACACCCCGGATCAGCTGATGCCAATCTTCTCCCAGCTCGCCACTTGGCTGCGTGGTTGTAAAACCCGATTCGACCAGGTCTTCACTCTTGGCATGTTCATCATTGAAAATGGCTGCTAGGGCCTGGTCAACTGGAACGCTTGCTCGCTAAAGAGCAAAACAATTGAGCTGAAAGATTTCCTTGAGGAGAAGTGGCGTTCATCGCCGTAACTCACCTAAAACCGGAGGTGAGCGTCTAAATCCCGGACTTCCGCATCGTGCGACTCGACCGGCCGACCAGGGAGGCGGTGTGGCCATCGCTCTTCGCTACAACATCAACTGTCGTCAGCTTCCAAGCTTCCAGTTCAGTGTCATCGAGGCCATCGGTGTCGAAATCACTACTCCTGTCGACACAATCGCGCTCATCGCGGCGTACTGTCCAACGCAAGCCAAAGCCGGCGATGGATCATCGGCTGCCCTTCATTGCCAGCAACCTGAATGGCAAGCATCAAGTCTGGGGCAACAGTCGTGGTAATCGAAACAGTACCATCTTGAGCAATGATATGGAGGAAGGCCACTATACGATCCCGAACCCGGATTCCCCCACTCGGTGGAGGTCAAAATAACTATTTCTCGAATAAGGTCCGCGCTCTCCCAGAATGTGCTAAGCCGTTTTGGAAAATGACCAAAATACTAAAAATCAAGCCTCCACCCATTCCACCTTTGATACGATTAGGCAATAATGGCTATAAGGATCGCTTGATAACTCCTGCAGAGAAAGTCGCCGAAATAGGTCGTAGCTCACACAATCTTGGGCAGAATATCGTCAGTCCACACGAAGCAGCCGTCATCGAGCATGCTAACAACATCCATTTGATTCCCAACGACTTCTCGGAGGAGGTGGAGATCTTAGCTGGCGAATTGACGGCCTATATCAAATCATCACAGAACATGAAGGCCCCAGGCTTCGACAGCATCCTGAATCTCGAGCTCAAACACATGAGTGCTCCGTTCTTTGAGCACCTCTCGCTGATCTTTAATCAGTGTATCCGGCTCAGCTACTTCCCATCGTCCTGGAAGTCAGCGAAAGTCATCCGAATCCGGAAGTTATCGTCCCATCAGCCTTCTCTCAGGATTATCCAAGCTATTTGGAAAAGCTATTCATCGCCGAATACTTGAGTCTGCCAAAAATCTCAACATCTTGCTCGAGGAACAGTTTGGTTTCCGCGATCTGTATCAACGCGGTGAAGACCCAGGTCATCATTTCCCCCCACTTTAAATTCCCTAAACATGTTCCGCCTGGGGACTTTAAAATCATCCTCAATGGCACGAGTGTGGAATGGGCCAATGAGGCCGACTACTTTGGCTAGGCCCTCCACAGCAAGCTTATTTTTCGGTAACAAGACGCTGACGAAGTGTGACGTTTTATTGAAACTGATGCTGTACCCTTTGATCAAGCGTCGGTCGTTAATGTCCCTGCTGTCTACAAGCAAATCATCTTCTCTGTGATCGAATACGGCATGCCGGTCTGGGAGAGCTGCGCTAAAAATCACCACCTCAAACTTCAACGGGACCAAAACAAATTCCTGAAGATGATCCTCAACACCCCTCCAGGACAAGAACATCTGATGTCCAATTAGGGCTCCAATTAGGACGCTAGTTCCAATCTAGGTTATCAAATTTTTATCAAATGTAAATATTAGTGTACAATGTACATACAGTAGTAGTTAGGTTATCAAATTTTTCAAAATAATCAATGCCTCCATAAGGTTATTCTGACACATTAGATACTATAAATTACTTTTCAATTCCAACTATTGCTACGAAACAAAATCAAGGGTGGAGGGCCAAGTGGTCAAACACTTGAAATGTTAAAAATTATATAATAAACAAAAATCGGAAATAATCGAATTCAAGTAAAAAAAAACTTTCGACATACATATTCAAACTTGCTTCCACACTCAAGCGATTCTCAAGATTTTTTTGCAGGATTGGAAGGATTTCTAGTTAGAACTCATCCGTCAGTTGGAATTCGGACGAATATCGATTTAAATTTAGATTAAGTTTTGTCAGTCGAATCTTAGCGATATTTTGTATTTTCTTTTGTTAAAATAAGGGCAAATTCACATTCGCATTTATATGAATCTGTGCCACCAGCGAAGACATTTATTGTTGGAATACAAATTCGATTCTACCTATTTACTGCAGTCGCATCTAAACGTTTCAGATCTCAGAAAAATGCGTCGATAAGATATCTGAGTATCTGTGGACTGAATATCTGGATGTCTTTGAATGCGTCATTCGAGAAAATTGTTACTTGGTATGTTTAAATTTCAACATATTTGTAGTTCACTGCCAAAATGTCAGCTCAATCGGTCATCGGGGTACAAAGTTACAGCTTGTCAAAGTTGACCATTTTGTATGAAAAACGGCTTCCGTTGCTATTATTCTGAACACAGGTGTATATTGATACATATGTGGAAGAATAATCAGAAGGAATCAATTTTGACTGTTACGCCCTTTTCAAATATTGGTCTAGGTCGTTCTGTTGTCCTTGTCAATTCCATGACTAATTTGAAGTTCACTTACCCAAAAAAACTTATTGAATTGATAATTTTCTAAATTGAAAAAAAAAATGGTCCAAGGTTGCTCCGAAATCAGGCGCATAATGTTAGGATAATATTAAATGACAGCACTTTTCTGTCAAAAAATATTGGAAATTTGTAAATTACTTAAATATGTTAGAGAAACGATTTAGCGATACATTTTCGAAAATAAAGGTCAATTGAGACATTTTTTTATGCATGACATGACACCCATGGATGACACTCAATTTGAAAATGATTTAAAACAAATAATTCTATTTTATTTTCTTTCGGATTTCACGTGATTTTCGCTTATTATTTCCTAAATAGTTACGTATTGCTTCAGATTCGCAAAAATCCTTCCAGGATTCTCTGTGACGAATCCTTTCCAGGATTCTGTGAGAATCCTTTCCAGGATTCTGTGAGATCCTTTCCAGATTCCTGGAGAATCCTTTCAGATTCTGTGAAAACTCTTTCCAGGATTCTGGAAGAATCCTCCAGGATTTTGTGAAGAAGGAGGAAGTGCAGGAGGAGGAAGCTTTTTTAATTTGGAATTCATAGAAATTGTCGTTACAAGTATTTTGAACATGTAAAGTGAGTAACCACTTAAACAAACTTACATTAGGGTATAACGATAACCATTACAATAATATTGAGTATTCTATGTTATTCAAATTCTTAATCAATCATTCAATCAATTTCTTAATCATCAATAAATTCAATTTCACCAACTATAAACAATATCCATCAGATTAAACGAATTGTACTCCAGTAAACTCTACAATTCTCACTGGTCACCCTGATAAAGTCCTCATTTCTTCGATCCTCTTGGTGAATAATTGAGTGCACATATCCAT
>NC_085139.1:100922157-100987091 GCF_024139115.2 Armigeres subalbatus | reverse complement strand
CAATGTGAACTAGGACAGGTGCTTGTCGGCAGATAATTTCATATTTCCAAATCTTCCAATCACCGCAAACTGGCAGCATGCATTTGTGTGCAGAGTACTTTGTAGTTATTCACTTTTGGGAGACACCCCTTCGTGCAGAGCTCTGCACATATATGTTGGCATGTGCCAAAGCACTGGTGGCACAATGACTGCAGAGGTTGATTTTCGCGTAGCGATTGGATGCTGCTTGATATGCTGGAAACCGGTACCGACCGACCGATGCCTGACGGTTGCTACTAAGTTTTCGAGTGCATTTAGTTTTCCACACTCCACTCCCGATAAATGAGGAAAATTTGTGTGTGAATGGGTTTCAAGTCGGGAATGATCGTCTGGTTGAAATAAATTTAAAGAGGGACTATTGAAATATTGTTTTTTACTGTGACGTCCATAAATATTCCATAACAAATGGTTATCTTGTTGAAAAGTTTATCTTCTTTCTGTGTAATATTCCTTAATGATGACACCCGAATGTTTTATTCTTTTTCCATAAACTTACTTGAACAAAACGCTTTACCGACATTTGAAAACTGCTTCAACAAGTACCCTCCATTGACCCAATTTCTTTCCAATAAAACTCATCCCAAATTAAGAAACCATCGCCGAAAGTCCGGAACGGCTCTTCGCAAAACACTTTCCCATCCAAGAATGGGACTGACTGGTCCGCGTCAGCAGAGGCGCAAAAATTGCGGGATGAAATCCTTTTAAAGCATTCCCCACTTAAGGCTAATATCCGGCCCGGAAAACCAAAAATCACCCTCCGAACCAGCTGGTGGTGGTGGGTAGGGACGGGGTGCTCCCGAAAATAGAAGAAATTGAAACTTCAAACCGGGCTGTGTGTGTTTCTTTTTCCGTGATTAATTTGGGTCAGATCAGGGCCTTTTACCCATTCTTGGTTGAATAGGAAAAAAAGGATGCTTGCCTCTGTCGAGGGTGCTTTTTTCTTCTACTACCTGTGGCAACTGTGTAAAACTGTGAAGAACATATCCCTTCTAGTAACGAATATACACATACAGGGCGATGGGTTCTGGCGATTTTCACTTAGTTTTTCCGAAGTTTACTGGAAGGGGCGGAGGTTTCGGATCGAGATAAGGGTTTTTCACTTTTTTTTCTCTCCAAACGAACCCATCAACGTTGGGCTGCGGTTTTCCTGATTTCTGCTTTTCAACAAGCAAAAATTCGGATCATAGAAATAAAGCTAGACGTCACTGAACGAGCCAAGTTGGGTTGGGGAAGTGTTGAAAATTGTTGAAACACACGTTTGGATCGTTGTGCTGCACACATACATAGCATGCTTCAAACACACATACAATTAGTCATAAGAGTCTTACATTGATTATTCGTTTTGGGATTGGATGTTGCCTTGCAATAATCCTCTGGGTTATGCAAAAAGCAACAATATTTACACTTCAGGACTACTTTTCACCGGTTGGCTTCAAGTATTTTCCAGCTTCCGGTGGTGGTACATATAAGCAAGAAGGAAATGTTTGTAATTTTTGACTACGTGGCAGCAAAACAGAGACGTGTTTATTCGCTTGCCCATGGACCTTCTACTCATGTTGCCATTTTGAACCGTGTCTCGGTCCATGGTGCATGGCATACATTAAGGGGTTCTCGAACCCAGGAACAAAGAAAAGCCAATGGCGGGGAGATTCAATTTCCCAGAATTCCCACCGCAGGCGATGGCGAGGTCGTAAAAAAACCCCAAGACAAGTACGTGTTAGGAGACCGCTCTGTGGCGGTGAGAAAAACCTTAAAAGCCTAAATTTATTCCTGAAGAGGAATTGAAAATAATGGCCAATGTTTTAGAAGTAATTATAGCGATGATCTTTCCCAGATGGGACTTTAGTCTTCGAACATACCACAGAAACCATCCAAGTTTTAAATGTCAGAAAATTACTGACACAATTTGTTGAACAAGCTTCCACCATCATCATCAAAAGGCTGCCCCGATAATTCTCTGCTCGTCAAATTTTCCGCACCCTCATCCTGCATGGCAGACAATCCTTTATTCTCGTGCTTGTTTTGCTTGCAGGCACTTTTCTGTGTGCTTTGTAATGTTTCATCTTTCAATCCTTTTTCCACATCCTCGGTTTCCAAAATTAGGTACATGTTATATTCCGAGCCTGTTTGCCTGCCGGCGGGAGCAGGATCGGAACGTCGAAAGCCACATCCTCACACTCCCCCACCCGTTTGCTCCCCATCCGCCGCACCCCTCTTACAAAGGAATGTATTTACCTTTACATTATTACCATTATCATGTAAAACCACACCGGGTGCCACCTCCACCCCGGTTTTCCGCTTTCCACTAGCTCTGTCGCCGCTGGGGTGGCAGGCAGGAATTCAAAAATTTTAATCTTTTGTTGTGAACAAACCCGACTCTCTGACTCCGGTCGGTAGACCATTTGCGTTTCCTGCGTTGCTTCTTGTAGCTGTACAGCTCCCCCGAGGCACAGCAGCAGCGGTTGTTCGGCCCTGAAATATGGAGTGAAAAGGAAGGGTTTGGTAGAAAATTACGACAACCAGACGATACCGTATTACACTCTCCGTGTACCTATATGGTGACGGCAGATGCCTTCCGGTGTGGTACTAGTTTCGTATATTTCGTCGATGAATGGCTTGAGTATGATGGGTTGTTTGCGAACATGCGGGGGAATCGGAATCCATCTAATGAATGATGTGACGAAATTTTCGGCTACAACTGAGTTTTGATCGATTGTGGCGGGGGGTTTGGAATGCTCGAGGTTGATTGATGGACGGGCCTAGCGAAACGAAACTTAATATGATTAGTATAAAATGTTGTTGCATTTCTTAAATTACGTTTGTGATTAAAGCTTTAAAACATTTTCCAGAAAATTTTATTACGAAGACTTTCCTCGATAGTCTTTTTCTGGAATACTTATTTTTTAAGACTTCATGTGGAATATTTTCTATAGAAGACTTCCAGTGGACTTCCTGTAAGTCTTCCTACCTAAGACTGCCTGCTGAAGACTTTCTGCTGAAGACTTCCTGTGGAATACTTCTTTTGGAGATGCCCTGTGGAAGACTCTCTGTGTAAAACTTTTTGTGGAAGGCTTCGTCATCGCCTGTGGAAGACTTTCTGAGGAAGACTTTCTAAGGAAGACTTTCTGAGGAAGACCTCCTGAGGAAGACCTCCTGAGGAAGACCTCCTGAGGAAGACCTCCTGAGGAAGACTTCCTGAGAAAGACTTCCTGAGAAAGACTTCCTGAGAAAGACTTCCTGAGGAATACTTTCTGAGGAAGACCTCCTGAGGGAGACTTCCTGTGGAAGACCTCCTGAGGGAGACTTCCTGTGGAAGATCTCCTGAGGGAGACTTCCTGTGGAAGATCTCCTGAGGGAGACTTCCTGTGGAAGATCTCCTGAGGGAGACTTCCTGTGGAAGATCTCCTGGAGACTTCCTGTGGAAGATCTCCTGAAGCAGACTTCCTGCGGAAGATCTCCTGAGGAGACTTCCTGGGAGACTCCTGAGGAGACTTCCGTTGAAGACCTCCTGAGGAGACTGTGGAAGACTCCTGAGGGAGACTTCCTGTGGAAGGCTCTGAGGAGACTCTGTGAAGACCTCCGAGGGAGACTTCCTGTGAAGACTCTGAGGGAGACTTCCTGTGGAAGACCTCCTGAGGTAGACTTCCTGTGGAAGACCTCCTGAGGGAGACTTCCTGTGGAAGACCTCCTGAGGGAGACTTTCTGTCGAAGACTTCCTGAGGAAGACCTCCCGAGGAAGAGTAAACTTCTTGGGAACGACATCCTGAGGAAGTCTTTCTGATGAAGACTATCTGAAGCTGACCTCCCGAGGAAGACCTCCCGAGGAAAACTTCCTGTGGAAGACTTCCTGGAGGACTCTCTGAAAGACCTCCTGAGGAAGACTTCCTGAGGAAGACTTCCTGAGAAAGACTTCCTGAGAAAGACTTCCTGAGGAAGACCTCATGAGGAAGACTTCCTGAGAAAGACTTCCTGAGAAAGACTTCCTGAGGAAGACTTCCCGAGGAAAACTTCCCGAGGAACACTTCCTGAGGAAGACTTCTTGAGGAAGACTTCTTGAGGAACACTTCCTGAGGAAGACTTCCTAATGAAGACCT
Organism: Armigeres subalbatus; assembly: GCF_024139115.2. Taxonomy (NCBI): domain Eukaryota; kingdom Metazoa; phylum Arthropoda; class Insecta; order Diptera; family Culicidae; genus Armigeres; species Armigeres subalbatus. The sequence continues at coordinate 100,982,958 of NC_085139.1, read as the reverse complement.
CCCGAGGAAAACTTCCTGTGAAAGACTTCCTGTGGTAGACTTCCTGTGGAGGACTTCCTGAGAAAGACTTCCTGAGGGAGAATTCATGTGGAAGACTTTCTGAGGAAGACTACCTTAGAAAGACTTTCTGAGAAAGACTTCATGAGAAAGACTTTCTGAGAAAGACTTTCTAAGAAAGATTTTCTGAGAAAGACTTCCTGAGAAAGACCTCCTGAGGAAGACTTCCTGAGGAAGACTTCCTGCGGTAAACTTCTTGGGAAAGACATCCTGAGGAAGTCTTTCTGATGAAGACTATCTGAGGAAGACCTCCCGAGGAAGACTTTCTGAGGAAGACCTCCCGAGGAAAACTTCCTGTGGAGGACTTTCTGTGGAAGACTTCCTGAGGAAGACCTCCTGAGGAAGACTTCTTGAGGAAGACCTCCTGAGGAAGACTTCCTGTAGAAGACTTGCTGAGGAAGACCTCCTGAGGAAGTCTTTCTGAGAAAGACTTCCTGAGAAAGACTTCCTGAGGAAGACTTCCTGAGGAAGACTTCCTGAGGAAAACTTCCTGAGGAAGACTTCTTGAGGAACACTTCCTGAGGAAGACTTCCTGGGGAAGACTTTCTGAGGAAGACTCACGAAGAAAACTTCCTGTGGAAGACTTCCTGTGGAGGACTTCCTGAGAAAGACTTCCTGTGGAAGACTTCCTGAGGAGAATTCATCTGGAAGACCTCCCAAGGAAGACTTTCTGAGGAAGATCTCCTGAGGAAGACTTCCCGATGAAGACGTCCTGAGGAAGGCTGCCTGAGGACGACATGTTTAGGAAGACTTCCTAAGGAAGACCTGAGGAAAACTTCCTGTGGAAGACTTCCTGAGGGAGAATTCATGTGGAAGACTTTCTGAGGAAGACCTCCCAAGGAAGACTTTTTGAGGAAGACTTCCTTAGAAAGACTTTCTGAGAAAGACTTCCTGAGAAAGACTTTCTAAGAAAGACTTTCTGAGAAAGACTTCCTGAGCAAGACCTCCTGAGGAAGACTTCATGAGGAAGACCTCCTGAGGAAGACTTCCCGAGGAAGACTTCCCGAGGATGACCTCCTGAGGAAAAACTCTCGAGGAAAACTTCCGGTGGAAGACTTCTTGTGGAGGACTTTCTGAGGAAGACTTGCTGTGGAAGACTTTCTGAGGGAGAGTTCATGTGGAAGACTTCCTGTGGAAAAAGTCCTGAAGAAGACTCTCTGTAGAAGACTTCCTAATGAAGATTCCTTTAGTGAGACTTCCTAAGGAAGACTTTCTAAGCAAGACTTCTTAAGCAAGACTTCCTAAGCAAGACTTCTTAAACAAGACTTCCTGTGAATTACTTCCTGAGCAAAACTTCTTGAGAAAATCTTCCTGAGGAAGACTTCCTGAGGCAGACTGTGGAAGACGTCCTAAGAAAGACGTTCTGATGAAGACTTCCTGTAGGAGACCTCCTGAGGCAGACTTCCTGAGGACGACCTTCTGAGGTAGACGTTCTGAGGACGACCTGTCTTGGAACACTTCCCGAGGAAGACCTCCTGAAGAAAACTTCCTGTGTAGGACTTCCTGAGAAAGACTTCCTGTGGAAGACTTCCTTTGAAAGATTTCCTGAGGAAGACTTCCTGTGGAAGACTTCCTGAGGAAAAGTAACTGTGGAAGACTTTCTGTGGAAGATTTCCCGAGGCAAATTTCCTGTGGAAGACTTCTTGTGAAAGACTTCCTGAGGAAGACTTCCTATGGTCATGGAAGACTTCCTGTGAAAGATTTCGTTTGAAAGACTTCCTGTTGCAGACTTCCTTCGGACGACTTCCTAGGGAAGACTTTCTTTTGATAACTTCCTGTGAAGACTTCCTTCGGACGACTTCTTGTGGAAGACTGCCTCTTTTAACATAAGTTAACTAATGACAGTATCCATTTTTCATCTTGTTGTTAAATTTAGTAAATTTTGATTAGTTTTCCAAAGGCTCACGCGTTTATTTATCATTACAGAGCCATCTATTTTACAGCCCCTTCCAGTCCAGCAAATCTAATGCTTCATTCCCCATTCTTCTTTTTTTTCCCTCTCCCACAGCGAGGTAGCGACGAACTCCTCAGTCAGGCAGCAGTCATGGCACCCGCATCGGACAACAACAACCAGGATCTGGCCACCAAGAAGGCCAAGCTGGAACCAAACACGGTGATCGGCGTCGGTGCCATCAGTAAGTATCATCAACCCATCTTAGCTGGTTTTCTTTGAACTAACTCCGGTCGCGCGCTTATCATCGCGAAATCGTTGTTGGACCGGAAAATTGTCCGAATCCGAATCGAAACTGAAGGAACAGCCCCGCTGCGTCTTTCGCGGACCGTTGGACGCGCGATGTTGCAATGCCTCGGTCGCTATCTCCCTTCGGTCGGTTGCTTTTGTCTTTATCTTGTCAAAACAACAGCAGACCGAAGAAGCTCTTTGATATCGCGCTTCGGTTGTTTCTCGAATTGTATGTGCGTGCAGTGGACCGAGCCTTATTCTGATGACAGATAAACAGACAACACCGGGGCCGGGGGTGGTTGGGTCGGAGGTTTAACTGGGGCCATCCGTCAGTCAATTCAGTTGGAGGCAATTTCCCAGGAAGTTGCTTAATTCTCCGCTGTTATCGTTTAATTTCCAATTCGAAAACGATTCGCCTCCAGTCGGGATGGGACTGGGTGGGGGAAACCAAGGAAGGGGCTCTGTTGTTTATCAGAGGACGACGACGGTTGCGGTTGAGATTTGATCCTGTGAACGACGAAGTTCACAGGAATCGTGGGACCCCGGCGGTGAAGGGAATGCGTTCGGTCGAAGGAAGAAGGGATCGAAACCGATGTTTTATTCATCGTTTATTGTTTGTTCGGTTGCTCTACCCGGAACTATTATCGGCCGTGTGCTGATGGAGAAGTAAGACAAAGTTCGATTTGTGGCTCGCTGGAATGGATTGAGTGGATAGAGATCGTAAAGTTTGCCGAAGATGGTGGGTCGGGTGGGGGAAGGTGGTTTATGTTGTGCTAATTTGACGGGCATTTATATTTATTTGTTGGATCGGATTGGAGGGAGGAATGTCTTTCGAAGTGGGATGGATGGCAGTGACGACAATTAGCGCCAGTCGATTGACTCAAGTCAACAGAGATGATGGCAAAACGGCTGTTGATGTGATAAGTTGAAGAGGATTATAAGTGAGCATTGATGGGCGATTAAAAGTTATTCCAGTCATTAGTGCTTGTGTAAGATTAATATTTGTTTCCAAGTTACTTAGCTACCTGATGTAAAAGTTACAGACTCTTTAAAAAAATATTAAAATTCCAAAATACTTTCTCTTTGCATTACATTTTGTAAGAAATTGGTAGACCCTCAAGCAGCTAGTGAAGAGTTATACAGTTTTTCAGCATTTTATTAATTCATTAGTCCAACCAAACACTCTTTAATTATTCTCTGAATAATTGTGGAAGTTCCAATGAAGTTTGAAGTCTTTGAAGTTTGAAGTCTTTTGGAAAAGTTTTCTATCAAGAAGCCACTTTACTATATATTCAGATTTATACAAAACTGTCTTCAATAATAGTCATTATCTATACCTGAAGACAGTTTCGTATAAATCTGAATATTGTTAAAATCACTCGTCGCGAAATTAAAACTTGATAAGAAAATCTATCAAGCCCTGTCAGTATACATAATTAGCATCATTATCCGAAACAGTAACAGCCGTTTGCCATTGGGAATCCTTCACATCATTAATTCAAGCCCACTTAATCCCACCGTTGTTCGCTGATCGGCCATCGTTCCCAGCGAAAAACTTCACCAATTAAGTCCACCTGTCAACTGTGGAGCTCTCCCGTCTCACAGCGATACAGTTTCGAAATCTCCCAATCCCGACGCGTCGGCATAAGCTTTTGGCTTCAAGTCCCCAACGTTTCAATTAACCAAATCTGATGCCGTCGAAAAATTAATGACAATAATCAATTACTCACGACAACACCGACCAAAGAGTCGGCCCCCCGTCCAGAAGGATTTCAGCGTATGAACGTGTCAAACAGCTCCTCCGCCCTTCCCGGAGGACCCGTTCCTGCGCTGCCAAAGAGTTAATTAAAATTAACTCCCGGAATCGAATCATGTTTAATAATAATCATCACAATAATCCACAACCTCGGCAGACCTAGCGCCGGCCAGCAGATGGCGCTTCCAGCGCCACTAGCGCAGCGCTGGAGTGGTTTTAAAATTTTAGGAATTTCCATTTCCGCGTATTTATATTCCTCGGAGCGGGGTGCGAGCGCAAATCCCTCGGCCACCAGCACCACCGACCGCCATAAATAATGAAGATAAATTTCAATAAATTATATTAATTGAACGATAATAAATAGACTGGCACGAGAGTGCTGTCATCTGGTGTTAAAATGTTCCGCATAACGCCTCACGGTGGACCGCCCATTCGAATGGCACACAAATGAGAAGGAAATCATCGCATCAATCGATCGCTAGCTGGACAACTCGTCGTCTGAGGACTAGCGTTGTTTATTTCCTTAGGAAAACAGCATTTAACTCACGCCGAAGAAAAATAACGATGACAGACGACAAACGATAACTTGAATGAATGGACCCACGGGATGACCCGGACCGCCGAGTCCTAGCCCGGTAATGGGTCGTTATCCAAGCGACGAACGGAACCGGAAGTCAACGAAAAGTTGTTCGTCTCATACAACCCCCACCTGCCCCACTTCTAGAGTCCCGCATCCGATAGTGTGGTGGTGCGATGAGTAGCGTAGCGAGCAGGAAGTGAACGAGAGCCAGTTCGATTTTCGCCATTCACTGAGCTGCGACGAGTACGGAAAGTGAAATCGACCTCCGGGAAATGAAATGGAGCGCGCGCCCATTTATCTTCATTTCCAGACGGTGTGTCGGGTGAGGAGGACGAGTTGCTGTCCCGGTGGATGGTGCCTTCAATGGATGATGGCTTTTGACGAGTCAGACATGATACTTTTGCAAGGCGGAAACGAGGTTCTAATGGATACTGTTGATTCGTTCCGGGCAAAGCTTTAATGATTCGAAGGATTCAATCGAATTATTTGTTTGAATAGCTTTGGTTTATATGTTTTGCTTCTTGGGCTTGTACAAATTTTTGGAAGAATTCTTTTTTCAGATTTTTTTCTGCAAAGCTTATAATAAAACCAGCAGCTTACGAGGGCAAGGTTTCAAGTTTTCGATGAAAGCTTTAAAACTCGAGGGCCTTCAATATTCCGGAAGAAAAATTCAATTCAGAAAAAATCATCAAAAATCATCAAAAATCAAATCGTCTCCAGAAGAAAAGAAGAAGGTATTGGACCCAGGCAAAATTTGAATGGTATTGTGTCGAATGTTTGCGGAATTTAGATTTGTTTGTCCCAATTCTACGAAACCATTCGAACAGGACGAATTGTAGTCGGATTCCTTTCTGCCTTCCACATACCTTCCAATCCATACATATTTTGCCAATACTTGTATTTTAGAAATCCTGTCTGATTTAAGACAAGAACATTGCATAATTTTTCGAATTTGTGGCGCAATTAGGAAAATTTATTTCGTATTTGAACGACTTAGCACAGGCAAATCGAACCATAGCGAAGAGGATTCGATAGAAATTTTTACGCAAGTTTCTAAGGATTTGCATTCTGTCTAAATTCAGACAAATTCAAGTCGCCATTCGAATCCTTTCGCTTTTTTAAATTATGTGGTTCGCTCAAAATTCCGACGAAATCATTACGAAAATCAGTAAATTATTGACCTAAGTCAAATTCATAAAAATCATGTTGTCATCCAAACTATCCAAGCTTTAATTCCTATCGGAACTCAGGCAAATAATTGTCGAATATCTGCCGGAAATCTGATAAACTATTATCAAAATTCAGGCAAATTCAAATCAATTTTCAAAATTAAATAGACGAAAATATCGTCTTAATGTTTGAATAAATGGGCACATGCATATGGCACTGAATCTCAAATAAGCTATCAAACAACTCGCTTCATAACTTATGATCTATCTGATTTTGCGATTTAATAAATTTTGGAATCAATTTTCGAAAAGTTCTTGCAAGAATTGACGGAGGAATTCCAGTAATTCTTTAGGATTTTTTCAAAAATCTCCTCCTCTATTTCGAAAATATCTTCATAAAATGTTTTCAGTAATCCTCCAGGATTCTTTCGGAAACTTTCGGAATTGCTTAAGGAAATTCATCTCTGAACTCTCTCTAACTCGAGTTCTGTAACTCGATATTTTCTTCAGTCGATGAAATTAAAGTCCCTTGAATTTTCATACTGCGTTACCTCCGTAAGTCGATACCTCCCTTACTCGATATTCTCTAATCGAACTAATTTCCTAAGCATTTTCACCTCTAACTCGATGTTGTCAGAATCAGTTCACATGCACAATATATACGATGTCGGTCCATTTGGCGAATATCGTTTGGTCGAATGCGTTTCGCCGGAAAATTAAAAACTTGAGTATGAGTAGTAGGTATTATATGCAATTTGCAGCGAGAAGTAAAAATGAGACATTTCTGCACATTCATAAAAAGAAATAGGAAGTGAATAGTGACAAGCAGTGGCGTCAGGTAACCTCACTTTTACCTGTGCACTGACCCAAAAAGTGAAAATTTTGATATTTTGACAGCCCAAATGGAAAAGAAAATTATCAGAGTCGTTTATACTTATCAAAATCTAGTTATTCTAGGCATTTCCGCACACCAATTCCTTTAATTTAAACTCAGTGCACAGGTAGATTGAGGTTAGGAAATGCCACTGGTGAAAAGTAAAAGTGAACAGGGAAAAGGAGAAGTAAGAAGTGAAAAGTGAGAAGGAAGTGAGAACTGTGAAGTGAGAGGCGGAAAGTGAGAAGTGAAAAGTGAAAATGAAGTGAAAATTAAAAATAGAAGTAAGAAGTGAAAATTCCGAATTGAGTGAAGTTAGAAGTGAGAAATAAAAATTGAAAAGAAAAGTAAAAAGGAAAGTAACAGAAAGAGAGAAGGAGAAGTAAGAAGTATGAAGTGAGAATTGAAAGTGAGAAGGAAAAGTGAAAGTGAGAAATTTAAGAAGTGGAACTGTCGAGTGATGAGAAGAATGTTAAAGATAAGAAGTGAGAAGTGAAAATCTGAAGTGAGAATGTAGGAGATGTGAGAGAAACGAAAATTGAGAAATAAAGACAAAAAGTAAAAAGTAAATTGTAAAAAGTGAGAAGTGAGAAGAAAGAAGTGAGAAGTATGAATTTAGAAGTGAAAAATGAGAGGCCAGGAGTTAGATGTGAAAAGTTTGAGAAGTGAGAGGTAAAAGTGACAAAGAAAAGTAGAAGTGAGAAATGTGAAGAGGAAAAGTAAAAAGTGAGGAGCGAAAAAGTGAGAAGTGAAAGGTAAAGGGAAAAGTGAGAAGTGTGATCTGAATATTCTCAATTCACACTTTTCTATTATTCATTTCGAACATATCATCCTCACTTCACTTAATAAGGAAATCAATTTTAACTTTTCGAGCAAAAGGCATTCGGCTAAATGGCATTCTGTCAAATGACCCTTAACCATATTTCTACATTTTATGAAAAGTGTTGGATATTTTAGAAGAAGAATATAAATGTGCTCTCTATCACAACACCTCCCCAACTAATGGTCTCTTCAATATCGAGTAGAGAGTTTACTGTGTTTATAATTTAGAAAATTTCACCAACAATTCCTTTATAAACTTCTGAAATTCTTTCAGAAATTCATTTGAATTGTCTCATCTAGGTATTCCTTTAGAATTACCTTACAGAATTCTTTCCGATTTTCCTTCAGGAATTTTATCAGATATTCCTTCCTTTCAGTAGAAAATATCTCAGACCTTCTTTAAAAACCTTTTCAAATTTACTGAAATTCATTCTAAATTATTATTCATTTACTTATTACCTTAGAAAATTCTTTCATAATTTCTTTCTAAAATTTCACCTTAATAATTTTCCGACAGACTTCAAAAAATCCAAAGGAATTCGAAGTAAATAATGAAATATTCGAAGGAATTCCAAACGAATTTTCGAACGAATTCTTTAGAATTTTTGATGGAATTTAAAGAAATTTCAAAGACTTCCTAAAAGGATTTCGAAGGTAGGGAGGGACCATTGCAGCACCTCATTCCCGGCCACAACATTTAATAACTCGACCGCGTTCCAACCAAATGGCTTGATTGTTTGTTCATCACTAGACATCGACAGGAACCATGTACTAAAAACCAAGTAATTCAGGTTGTAATGCGCTCGAGTAATGAACTTGCTGAGCCCAAATGGTTCTCTACCCTATTTCCAAAGGAGCTTTGGAGGGAATTCTCAAAATAATTCCAGAAGGAACTCTTGAAGACATATTTAATGGAATTCCTGAGGGGTCGTACACTAATTACGTAAGTACTTATGGGGAGGGGGGGTTCTGCCATTTTCTTACGTTTCATAAATAAAAAAATGTGGAAAATCTTACATGAGGGGGGTGGTTGAAACTCGAAAAAAGTTACGTTTTTAGTGTACGGGTCTGAAGGAATTTTCAGAAGAATTATTGGAAAAATTGTCAAAAATTTCTGATTCTTCAAATTATTTTAGAGATTTATTCGGAAATTCTTCAGTTTTGAAGAGCTAAATTCAGACGAAATTTCCAAAGAAAATTCCAAAGATTTTTCCGTAAGGCTTTTTTTAAAGTAATTTGGGACCGATTTGCTATTTGGGCGTAACTTATTTTGTAAACAAACATTGGAAGACGAATTCTTCTAAAAAGCATTTCATGAAAAACCACTGTATGCATGAGCTTACCAGATAGAAATTTTGATAACAGAGGGAGCAGCCAAGAGCTGAAAGTCCTTAATAAGAATTCAAAATGGTAAAAACGCTTGCATTTTCCGAATTCAGTGAAACGGTGTTTGTTATAAAAGTTACGCCAATCGCAAATTGGTCCTAATTCTAAAAGAGAATTTTGGAAGTTTTAAATTGAATTCCTGAATCAAGAATGCCTGAAAGATTTTTTTTAATGAATTTCCTGATTACGATACTTACGAAAAACGATTTTTTCAAGAAATTTCAAGAGAAATCCTGAATGAAATTACCAAGGAATTCCTGGCAGTGTGTTCTTAAAATGTTTTGAAAGGACATCAAGCGGAATTTTTCTAGAATTCGACTGACCAAACTTTTGTGGAGTAGAAAAGCTTCCAGACCGAGGAAATGCTAATAGAAACATAAAGTTGAAAAGCAGGCCAAGTTCCAGTTGGTTTGCAAGCCATAGAAGAATACTATCAGGATACTTGAATTCCGTAAAAATTCTCGACAGAATTCCATCAGGATACTCGGTAGATTCCTGTCAGCAATCTCTGCAGATCCCTTCAAAAATCACGGCAAAAAGCTGTCAGGATTCTCGCCAGAATCCTCGGCGAAATCACGTCAGGATTGTCGACAGAACACCTTCAGGATTTATGACAGAATCCCGTCAAGAAAGTAGGCAGAATCCCGTCAGTATTCTTAGCGAAATCCCTGTAGCATCTTGGGCAGCATCCCATTATGATTCTCGGCAGAATTCGCCTCGTTTACGCAGAATGCCCCAGGATTTTAGATAGAAACATATCGTAATTGTATCAGGATCCGAAGCAGAATCTTGCCAGAATTCTGTCAGGCTTCTCGACATAATCCTCTCAGAATCCTCCACAGAATTCTGTCTCGATAGAATCCCTTAAGGATTCCCTTACGGACTTTCGGCAGAATCCTGTCAGGATCGAGCAGAATCCTGTCCTGACTTCTTCAGAAAACCATCAGAATTTTCGCCAAAATCCTGTCAGGGCTCTCGGCGGAAATTTGTCAAGATCCTCAGCAGAATCCCGTCAGTATTATCGTCAGAATGCCGTTTGGATTCATGGCAGAGTTCCATAATCATTCCTGCAGAATCCGTCAAGATTCTCGCAAGATACCATTGTTCTTTATAATTGGTAAAATTCTGCGCAGAATTCCGGCAGGATGGTCTCAGAATTTTCTTCGGAATCCTGACAGGATTTCCGGCAAATTCGACATCGGGTTCTTTGTCAAAACCATCAGGATCCTCGGCTGAATCCCAAGTTTTTGACAGAATTTCGCAGTTCACGGCAGAATTCTGTCAGATGTCAGGATTCAGTGTTCTGGCAGTATCTCTGTCAAGATCCTGGTGGAACCTCGTTAGGATTCTCGTAATAATCTGGTCAATATTCTCTGCAGAATTCTTTCATAGAATTCCTAGCAGCATACCGCGAGGATTCTCGTCAAAATTCGCCAGGATTCTCGATAGAAGGCCACCGAATTGCTTCCAGAATTGCAGGTTTTTCACTAATGCTATCAGGCTCCTCGGCGGATTCCATAAGGGTTTTCGTTAGTTTCTTGTCAGATTCACGAGATTCCATAACGAATTGCGTCACGACTCATGGCAAATTTAGTCAAATCTTGACAGCGTTCACGGCATAATTCTGTCAGGATTCTTGGCAGTCAGTATTTTCGGTAGAATCTTGTCAGAATACTTTTTAAAATGCCGTATATAGTCTTGGCTGATCTGTCAGGTTTTCGTGAAATTCCGTCTAGATTCTGCAGTATCCTGACAGTATTTTCGGCGGAACCTACCAGCATTCTCGGAAAGAATTCACGTAAGATTCCTTTAAGTTCTCGGCAAAATCTTGTCAAAGTTTTTGCAGAATCTCGCCAGGATTCTTGTCGGTATCATTGATCCTGTCGCTGTCAGAATTCTCAAGGATCGTGAATCCAGAAACCGGTGGAATCCGTCAGGATTTTCGCAGAATTGTATCAAGATTCTCGGCAAGATCCGTCTGATAGCTCTTCAGAATTCAGTCAGGATTACTCCCAGAATTTGCTGGTGAAATCCGTCAGATTTTATCGTAGATTCCTGAAGATTCTCGAAGAATTCTGTCAGGATCCTCGGCAGAATCGTCAGTATTCTCGGCAGAAAACCATTCAGGCTTCTAGCAAATCTCGTGAGACTTTTCAGTAGATTCCTGTTAGATCCTCTGCAGAATCCTTTTCAGTATTCTCACAAGTTCCCACTCCAGGACATTGGAGAATCCTGTCAATATTCTTCTGCCGGTTCTGCCACGATTCTCGATAGAGCCTCATAAGGATTCTGGGCTCTCTAATATTCCGCTAGAATTTCTCGGCAGAATCGTGTCAGGATTCTTGGCTATCTCGTCATGATCTCGGCGTATCCTGTCTGGATTTTCGTCAAGGAGTTAGAATTTCGGCAGAATCCTGTCAACATGATGGTCAGAACCCTGTCAGATATTCCCTGACGATCGTCGGCATAATCGTCCGATCTGTCGGCATATTAGGATCCTTCCGAATCTCGTCAGATTCTTGGCAGAATCTGCAATATTCTTGACAGAACCTGTCAGATTTACAGAATTGTCGTCAAAATCCGGTCAGGATTCTCGCCAGAATACCGTCGTGAATCTCGAGTAATTTTGTCATAATTTTCTGAAGTATTCTGTCAGATTTCGGCTAGAATTAGGTTGATATTCCCGGAGAATCTTGTCGATATTGTTTCGAATTCTGCAATATTTTGGCAGAGTCCCATACGGATTTTTTGTTTGATCATTGATGGAATTCGCAGGATCCCTTTAAAGATTTTTAGACAGAATCCTGACTGGACTCTGCCGAACACTCGTCGCGATTCTGGCAAAATCTTGTCAGGTCGTTGGTCGACTCGACCAGATTCTCAGCCGAATCTCATTCAGATTTTTTGCAGAATCTCGTCAGCGTTTCACGGGTCCCTTCGTTCAGCGTACACAATTATGTTCTATCCATCTACGAAATAAAGCCCCTATTGGGGTCGAAGCAACTCGTTTCTCGTCCATCGAAGGAGCTTAAGGCGCATAGCGAGTAGCCTTCATGTACATAAAGGGCGCTATCTTAAAGAGAGATGCCAAGGCTAATAATCATAGACGTCACTGACACGGAAGCAGAAAGAATCACCAAAATTTTACGAATACCACACACGACGAGCAGTTCTGTCACGGGAGATGAGGAAGACAGGCCTCCTCTAACATGACCCGAACGGTAACCTTTTCCATGTGACACGATCAGCAAGGGCCGTTCCACGACCTGAAACCCCGGGCTCGGAAGGTCCCACATAATTGGCCTAGCACGACGACAAGTTCATATAAGGATTGGTAGAGTGAGTAAGACAGGCCCCTCCCCATCCTCCATTACGACCCTGTCTCACCAGCTCACCGTATTCAGAAGCATCAATCTAGGGCAGCAACAGAGATTTCTGCCTCTCGACATTTCTGTGGCACCGCAGTAGCGCAACTCAAAAGGACCCGGTCGAGCCCCCGCCGATAGGGGCATCAAGAAACACGGATGGCATAACCTCCTCTGTTGCACGCCGAAGTCCCCACATGTTCCAGAAACGCCCTTGAGCAAGGCAGGTCCTGTGTTAAACCAAAGTATAAATAAAGAAATGTAAATGTGCTATAGCTAAAATCTATTTTAAATTTTGTTCTTGATCGGTCCTTCACGTCTTTTCTGTGTGTCCGTTTCCATTACTTCCACCTGGTTGGTAAGGTATATCTCTCAAGTTTCGCAACCTAGAGAGGGTATAGCACGGGGTCTAGTTGATCAATACGTTTTTGGCAGGATACTCGCCAGGGTTCTTGGCAGAATCCTGTCGCGTTGTCAAGGCACAATTAGGCTTCTAGGCTTTTTGGCATTTAGGTTCATGCGTTTCTAACCAGATTAATATCAGGATTTTTAGAACATTTGTAAGGATTCGGCAGAATCCTGTCAATTATTATGGCATAGAATCCTCTTTGGGATTTTTGCAGAATTCACAAGCGAATTGAGTCCAATTCTATAACGAGGAATCTTGCTGATTTTCGCCTGAATTTTTGGCAGAATCCCGTCCCAATTATTAGTAGAATCTTTTCAGGATTATCTGCAGAATTACATATGACTAATTTCGTCAGAATTTCAGCAGGATCTCACGTGAGTTTTGTTTTCAAAATCTTCTCTGGATTCTGCGCAGAACTGCGTCATATTCCCTGCTGGGGTTCTCTGCAGAATTTTAACTAATTCGTCACAGTTATTGGCAGAGTTCCGTCTGGATTCTGGCACATTCTGCCGAATTTTATCTGAATTCAGATGAATTCTCAATTGAAACTTGATAAAACCCTCAGGTTCAGACGATTCTAAGGAAGAATGCAGATGCATTCCTTACATTTGTAATCAAATTCGTGAACAAATCAATCGAATTTAATTCAGGATGAATTTTTGTCAGAAATTAAAGACGGATCTAGGAAAATCCAGACAAATTACCTTTCGCACTTATTGAAATTTAACCATTTTTCAGAATTCAGACGAATTCTTATCAAATCCATAAACTTCTGTACGACTTCAAATATACTCATGTAAAATGATTTTAATGCTTCAGAGAGAAGCCTCCAGTTTCTGAGAAGAGACTACTAAACACCCGGAGTGAATTACAACGTTTAGGAAAATAGTAGTCATTTGAATGGAACGTTCCGCAACTATTGTCATCATTTTTATTCCTATTTCAAAAGTGTGAAAAACGACTTTGTTTCAAATTATGACAAACATCGACATCAGATTGCCATTTGATAGGCTATTGATAATAACGATTTGACAAAACCAATTACCTTTTTTGATTGCCACCCATTCCTTAATTATGACGATAGAAAGGTCACCCTCGACGATTCTAAAATCCCATTAACTCCGACAAACCATCTTCCATTTCAAAAACCCCGACCGCAGTAAGAGATCTACTCTTTATTCGGACTCTTGACACCCACTCACGAAGGATGTCTGCCCTCACCCATCTGAAAAACTTTTTCCTGGGTCACCAATGGCGGTTGTTGCCACAAAGGAGAATCCCCTGGTGACAAATCTTGCCCATTTCCGCTTTTCGGGTTGGCTTCTCTTACTCCGGAGCCATTATCATATATCCGCCTAAAGGCGTCTCACCGTAGCCGTACGCGTTGTCATCGCATCCTTATTCCCAATCATTTATCCAGCTCGACCCCTCCGGCCCTGCTCTGTCTTGTCGCCCCATATATATGTAACAGTAGCTTGTTCCGGGCCAGGCAGCCAGTAGGCTTCTTATCCTAAATCGACATTAGTTACACGTGTAATTCCCCTTTCGCTGCTCCAGCCGCGTCCCCAGTTAGCTTTTTCTGTCCCAGCCAGCCTACATGTCCCCGAGCTTGTGTGACAACGATGAGAAACATACTCTTTCTAAAAAAGACATCGACTTCAGTGCTCACGACGTCATCATCGTCGGCTCACGATGCACCTGTTCCAGCGGATGATGTATAGGCTGATGGCGGCGGTGTGCTCACCGATGCAGGGGATCGCCAGAAGGAAAACGTTTTTCCATCGCTGATCCCCCAGGGTGACCAATACGTTTCGGTTGACCTGACCTATAAGGACTCGCCCGAGATGGCTTCTGAAGACATCGATGGAAAACCGGAATCGACTTCCAGGAGCAGATTTAATTTCAATGTATAAATATTAACCAGGATCCTTGGATAGAGAATAATAATCCACGGAAAGGGGAAAGCTGTTGATTGCTGAACCCTTTTAACCAGATAATCTTTTTATGGCATCCGAGGCGGATGATGAAAAATCTCCCTAGGGAAAGCGAATCACAGAGTGATTATTAAAATCTAATTAGACCCCGGTCTTGTGGACGGGATGTTTCCTGTCTCAGACTCACTTACTTTACAACGCCACTTAATATTTATTTACTCCGAACGGATTCTTTAGGAATGGGGAAAGGGCGTTAGGGAACAAGATTACGTTGACCGTTGATAGCGCAGCAGCACGTTATCGGGGGCTGAAACCTTTCAGTTTGCGGAAAAACAACCTCCAAAATTATAAGGAGGTGGAGATTTTGTTTTTCGGGGCAGATGATTTATGGTTATGGTTCACGTTTTCTTCAGAATAGAAAAATCCAAACTGGGAAACCATGTTTGTTTTCTTTTTTCTGACGGCCGCCTTTGAGCCTTTTGAGATTTATCGCTGCTCCAGTGAAGAGGGTGGAAATTATGATGCGCTTTTGAACGCGGGGTTGCCGAGAGTTTCTGATGAAGTTGAGAAGAGCTCCGAAAACAATTTGGCAGGATTCGCATGGAAGTCAAGAGGTTTTGATTAAATGTAAGAAGCTTCCATTAGATGATCGAATATTAAAGTCTTTTTACTATTTAATGCATTTAAATTCTATTGTAGGGCAACCTCAATCAACTGCCAAATAAGCATCGTGTTGAGAAATATTAACATTACGCTGAATCTTGTTAGCAACAGCCACAAGAAATCGTAAGCGTTCACCCAACGATTATTCCCAACAAAGTATTTATCTTCACTTCCACATTCTTCATATTATATATTATTGTATTTTGTAACTGTATATCCTGAACCAAGAGAATAACTATGACAATACAATTTTAATTTCGACAGGAATTGATTCCAGTTCCTAAAAGAATCTGATTCTGATTCGACATGATCTGATTTAAATTTTGACAGTAATTCATTCCAATATTGATTACACCTGACAGGAATTAATTCCATTTCGAACAGAAATTGATTCCACTCTCTGACTGAATTAATTCCATTTTCGACAGGAATTGATTACAAATTGGTGACAGGAAGTGATTCCACCCTGACAGAAATAATTCCAATTCGTAGAGATTGATTCTAATTGAACAGAAATCGATTCTAATTTCGACAGGAATTGATTCCATTTTCGACAGAAAATTAATCCAATTGCGAGAGGAATTGATTCACCCTGACACGAATTGATTCCACTTGTTCAGAAATTGTTCCACCCCACAGAAATGGATTCCAAACCCGACAGGCAGGTATTGATTCCACTTCAACAGGAACTGAATCCATTCTAGACAGGAATTGCATTCAATTTCGACAGGAATTCATTTCATTCCGACAGAATTCATTCGAATTTGACAGGAATTCATCGAATTCCGATAGGGTTCTTGAGAGAATCCTGACAGGATTCTGAGCGAATCCCGACAGAATTCCTGGAACGAATCCCGAGGATTCTGAACGAATCCCGACAGGATTCTAAAACGAATCCCTTGCAAAGATTTTTAAAAAGAACGAACTGACAGGATTCTAACGAATCCGGACAGGATTCTGAACGAATCCGACAGATTCTGAACGAATCCGGACAGGATTCTGAACGAATCCGGATAGGATTCTGGAACGAATCCGGACAGGACTTCTGAAGGAATCCGACAGGATTCTGAATTGAACTTTAGATTCTGAACGAATCCTGACAGATTCTGAACGAATCCGACAGGGATTCTGAACGAATCCGACAGGATTCTCTGAACGAACTCGACAGGAGCCCTGAACGAATCCTGACAGGATCTGAACGAATCCCGACAGGATTCCTGAACGAACTTCACAGGATTCTAAACGAATCTCGACAGGATTCTGAATCCCGACAGGATTCTGAACGAATCAATACAGGATTCCGAACGAACTTGACAGGGATTCCGGAACGAATCCCGATAGGATTCTGAACGAATCCCGAGCAGGATTCTGAATGAATCCCGACAGGATTCTGAATTAACTTCGACAGGATTCTGAACGAATCCCGATAGGATTTGAACGAATCCTGATAGGATTCTGAACGAACTCGACAGATTCTGAACGAATCCTGACAGGATTCTGAACGAATCCTCTGGATAGGATTCTGAACGAATCCCGACAGGAGCCCTGGAACGAATCCTGACAGGATTTTGAACGAATCCGACAGGGACTCTGAACGAATCCTGCGGGAATTCGAACCGTCTTGAGATTCTGGAACGAATCTCCGTACGGATTTAGAACGAATCCTCCTTGACAATTTGAACGAATTCCTGTCGATTCGAACGAATTCCACAGGATTGCGAACGAATCTCGTTGAGATTCTGAATGAATCGTCGAGGATTTGAACGAATTCCGTGCAGGATTCGTAACGAATCCGGATAGATTCTGAACGAATCCGGATATTCTGAACGAATCTGACAGGAGCCCCTGGAAACGAATCCTGACAGGATTCTGAACGAACTCGACAGGATTCCTGAACGAATCCCGACAGGATTCTGAACGAATCGCGACAGGATTCTGAACGAATCGCGATACAGGATTCTGAACGAATTCCCGCAGGATTCTTAACGAACTGGACAGGATTCTGAATCTAATCCCTGACAGGATTCTGAACAATCCCGACATGATTCTGAACGAATCGACAGGATTCTGAACGGATCCCGATAGGGCCCCTGAACGAACTCGACAGGATTCTGCGAACGAATCCCGACAGATTCTGAACGAATCCTGATGTGATTCTGAACGAACTCGACAGGATTCTGACGAACTCAAAGGATTCTTGACGAATCCTGACAGGATTCTGACGGAATCCTGTCAGGATTCTGAAGAATCCTCGACAGGATTCTTGAACGAATCCTTGCAGGATTCTGAACGAATCCCGACAGGATTCTGACGAATCCTCGACAGAATTCTGAACGAATCCTCCAGGATCTGAGAATCCGAATCCGAAGACTAGGATTCGTGAAGAATCCTTTCGACGAGATTCTGTGGAGAATCCTTCCAGGATTCTGGAACGAATCCCGACAGGATTCTGAAACGAATCCCGACAGATTCTGAACGAATCCCGATAGATTCTGAACGAATCCGATAGGATTCGAACGAATCCTTGACAGGATTCTCCCTGAACGAATCCCGACAGGATTCTGGAACGAACTCTGATAGGATTCTGAACGAACTTCGATAGATTCGAACGAATCCGACAGGATTCCTGAACGAATCCCGACAGGGGATTCTGAACGAATCCCCGACAGGATTCTGAATGAATCCTGACAGATTCTGAACGAATCCCGCCAGGAATTCTGAACGAATCCACAGGATTCTGAACGAATCCCGACAGGATTCTGAACGAGAACTCTGGACAGGGTTCTGCATCAGAACCCGACAGGATTCCGAACGAACTTGACAGGATTCTGAATGAACTTCCGACAGGATTTTGAACGATCCGACAGGATTCTGAACGAATCCTGACAGGGTTCTGCAAGAATCCCGATAGGAATTGCACGAATCCTGTCAGGATTCTGAACGAATCCTGACAGGATTCCTGAATTAATCCCGACAGGATTTGAACGAAATCGAGACAGGATTCGAACGAATCCGACAGGATTCTGGAACGTCCTGACAGGGTTCTGCATGAATCGACAGGGATTCCGAACGATCCCCTGACAGGATTCTGAACGAACTCGACAGATTTTGAACGAATCCTGACAGGATTTCGAACAACCCGATGGTGTTCTGCACAATCCCGACAGGATTCTGAACGAATCCAGACAGGACTGAACGAATCCAGACAGGATTCTGAACGTGAATCCTGACAGGATTTTTGAACGAATCCTTGAGCAGGATTTCAACTGTAATCCCGGTTAGGGTCTGCACGGGGAATCCTGACAGATTCTGAACGATCCCGATAGATTCGAACGAATCCAGACAGGGATTCGAACGAATCCTCGATAGGATTCTGAACGAATCCGGATAGGATTCTGAATCTAACCTGACAGATTCTGAACGAATCTCGATAGGATTTTGAACGAATCCTGATAGGATTCTGAACGAATCCTTTATAGAGCCCCTGAACGAACTTTTATTAGGATTCTGAACGAATCCTGATTAGATTCTGAACGAACTCCGACAGGATTTTAACGAATCGATAGGATTCTGAACGAATCCTTGACAGGATTCTGAACGAATCCTTTTGGGATAGATTCTGAACGAATCCCGATAGATTCTGGAACGAACTTCGATAGATTCTGGAATGAATCCTGACAGGATTCTGGAACGAATCCTGACAGGATTCTGAACGAATCCTGACAGGATTCTGAACGAATCTCTACGGTGATTTTGAACGAATCCTGACCAGGTTCTGCACGAATCCCGACAGTTCTAAAAAGAATCCCGACAGGATTCCGAACGAATCCTGACAGGATTCTGGAATGAACCGACAGGATTCTGAATGAATCGACACGATTCTGAACGAATCCGTCAGGATCCCGAGCGAATCCTGCCAGGATTCTGATGAATTCCGTCAGGATTGATGAATCCCCGTCAGGATTCTAACGAAATCCTGCCAGGATTCTTAACGAATCCTGACAGGATTCTGAACGAATCCTGACAGATTCTGAACGATTCCCGGCAGGATTCTGTTCCAACCTGTCAGGATTCTGAACGATTCCTGACAGGTTCTAACGAATCCCTACAGGATGTGCGGAACGAATCCGACAGGGTTCTGAACGAATCCTGACAGGATTCTGAACGAATCTGGCAGGATTCTGGAACGATCCTGTCAGGATTCTTGAACGAATCCCGTCAGAATTTGAACCAACTTCGTCAGGATTCTGAATCTATCCGTCAGGATTCTGAACGAATCATGACAGGATTCTGAACGAATCCCGACAGGATTCTGAACGAATTTCGACAGGACTTGAACGAATCCTTTATTAGGATTCAACAATCCCCGATAGGATTCTTGAACGAATCCCGACAGGATTCTGAACGAACTCGACAGGATTCTTGAACGAATCCTCGACCAGGATATCGGACGAACCTGAAGGATTCTTAACAATCCCACAGGATTCTGAAGCCTGACCAGATTCTGGGAGAATTTCCAGGATTCTCGAGACGAACTCCGACAGGATTCTGTGGAAATTTTGACCTCAGGATTCTGGAACGAACTCTTGACAGGGATTTCGAAACGAACTTTATTAGAGCTCCTGGAACGAATCCCGACAGACTTGAATGAATTCCGACAGGATTAGCAATAATGCAACCGAACGAAGTACAACATTCCATGCGGAGCCGTTGAAACGAGTGTAACAAATTAATTAACATGTCATCGAAAGACGGTTTACCGTTGTCCTCCTGTCCAACGTGTTCCGAGTTGCCTTTGATGTTTTCGAGCATGGAAAATGTTACATGCCGGCCGGAGGGTGAGATCGATCCTGTTGGCATCGTACAACGCGTACCACAACCCGTCCGCCCTGGTAGTCAGCGTTTGGGGCGGAGAGGTTGACTATCTAGCGATAATGATTAATGGGCCATTGATTAAGCAACCAAATCGAACGAAGCCATGGAACCCCCAACGGATGGAGGATAGGATGTGATGTGGAAACAAAGGCATTTTTGCCTTCGATTCCTCCGGTGCTGTGGCTTATGAAGTTTCCCGTCCGCCATGTGTCAAGTAAATAAAAATATGTTTTTCCCAGAATGTGCGCCCGCGGAGGAGAGGCTCGCTTTTGAAGGTTGAATCTTGGTGTTTCGGAGCTGGGAAAGTAGGGGAGGAGGGCTCGGTGCAGAAGTGCACGCAGCGCTCACCCAAGAGGGTTTCAAGATGATTAGTCTTAATTTAGTGTGGTTAGTCGGCTCCGTGGATCGATAGGTACGTCAGTTCTCAGAAGTGTCATTCATTAGCCAAAACGGGGGTTTCAAACAGTTAGGTGGTTGTTTAGTAATTAATTACGTACGGATTAACGTACGGATACTTCATGCGGGAAATTGCGACCGACCGGGTTGGTTGGGGAGTTGGGTGGGAAATGTGTCGGTTGTTGAGCGATGATAGTTCAATATGTTGCGATTTATGTTGAACGGTATCAGTTTTCACATGAACTAAGAGCAGATTAGATCTACAAATCTGAAAAATAAGGTAATATAAACCAATATTGTAATCCAAATTCTACAACAAAATGCGTCTTCAAGTTATTTAAAAAGATCCTAGACAAATTTGCTGAATACAAAAACCATCAAAGGATTCACTACAGAATCCTATAAAGGACTCTCCACAGAATTATGGAAAAAATATACACAGAATTCTGGGAAGGATTTTCCACAATGTTTTGGGAAAAAATCTACGCTGAATTTCGCTTCATAGAATTATGCGAAGGATTTTCCACAGAAAACTAGGAAAAATTTTCCACAGAAAACTAAGAAAGATTTTCCACAGAATTCTAGAAATAATTTTCCGAAGAGTTCTAGAAAGGATTCTCCAAAGAAACGTGAAAAGCAGGAACCTTATAATCCTGGACAGCATTCTCCACATAATCCTGGAAAGGATTCTCCACAGCATCCTGGATAGGATTCTCCACAGAATCCTGGAAAGAATTCTCCACAGAATCCTGGAAAGGATTCTCTACAGAATCCTGGAAAGGATTCTCCATAGAATCCTGGTAAGGATTCTCCACAGAATCCTGGTAAGGATTATTCACAGAATCCTGGTAAGGATTCTCCACATAATCCTGGTAAGGATTCTCCACAGAATCCTGGTAAGGATTCTCCACAGAATCCCGGTAAGGATTCTCCATAGAATTCTGGTAAGGATTCTCCACAGAATCCTGGTAAGGATTCTCCACAGAATGCTGGAAAGGATTCTCCACAGAATCATGGAAAAAATTCTCCACAGAATCATGGAAAGAATTCTCCACAGAATCCTGGAAAGAATTCTCCACAGAATCCTTGAAAGGATTCTCCACAGAATCCTGGTAAGGATTCTCCACAAAATCCTATTAAGGATTATCTACAGAATCCTGGTAAGGATTCTCCACAGAATCCTGGTAAGGATTCTCCACAGAATCCTGGGAAGGATTCTCCACAGAATCCTGGAAAGGATTCTTCACAGAATCCTGGAAAGGATTCTTCACAGAATCCTGGAAAGGATTCTCCACAGAATGCTGGAAAGGATTCTCCACAGAATCCTGAAAAGGATTCTCCACAGAATCCTTGAAAGGGTTCTCCACAGAATCCTGGAAAGGATTCTCCACAGAATCCTGGAAAGGATTTTCCACAGAAACCTGGAAAGGATTTTCCACAGAATCCTGGAAAGGATTCTCCACAGAGTCCTGGAAAGGATTCTCCACAGAATCCTGGAAAGGATTCTCCACAGAATCCTGGAAAGGATTCTCCACATAATCCTGGAAAGGATTCTCCACATAATCCTGGAAAGGATTCTCCACAGAATCCTGGAAAGGATTTTCCACAGAATCCTGGAAAGGATTCTCCACAGAATCCTGGAAAGGATTCTCCACAGAATCCTGGAAAGGATTCTCCACAGAATCCTGGAAAGGATTCTCCACAGAATCCTGAAAAGGATTCTCCACAGAGATCCTGAAAGGATTCTCCACAGAATCCTGAAAAGGATTCTCCACAGAATCCTGAAAGGATTCTCCACAGAATCCTGAAAAGGATTCTCCACAGAATCCTGAAAAGGATTCTCCACAAAATCCTGAAAGGATTCTCCACAGAATCCTGAAAAGGATTCTCCACAGAATCCTGAAAGGATTCTCACAGAATCCTGAAAAGGATTCTCCACAGAATCCTGAAAAGGATTCTCCACAGAATCCTGAAAAGGATTCTCCACAGAATCCTGAAAAGGATTCTCCACAGAATCCTGAAAAGGATTCTCCACAGAATCCTGGAATGGATTCTCCACAGAATCCTGGAAAAAATTTTCCACAAAATCCTGGAAAGGATTCTCCACAGAATGCTCGTAAGGATTCTTCACAGAATCCTCGTAAGGATTCTTCGCAGAATCCTGGTAAGGAATCTCCACAGAATCCTGGTAAGGATTCTCCACAGAATCCTGGTAAGGATTCTCCACAGAATCCTGGTAAGGATTCTCCACAGAATCCTGGAAAGAATTCTCCACAGAATCCTGGAAAGAATTCTCCACAGAATCCTGGAAAGGATTCTCCACAGTAAGGATTCTTCGCAGAATCCTGGTAAGGATTCTCCACAGAATCCTGGTAAGGATTCTCCACAGAATCCTGGTAAGGATTCTCCACAGAATGCTGGTAAGGATTCTCTACAGGATCCTGGTAACGATTCTCCACAGGATCCTGGTAAGAATTCTCCACAGGATCCTGGTGAGGATTCTCCACAGGATCCTGGTAAGAATCCTAGTAAGAATTCTCTTCATCCGAATTCCGACAGAAATTCATCCGAATTCCGACAGGAATTCATCCGAATTCTGACAGGAATTCATCCGAATTCCGACAGGAATTCATATGAATCCCGACAGGAATTCATCCGAATTCCGACAGGAATTCATCCGAATTCCGACAGGAATTCATCCGTATTCCGATAGGAATTCATCCGAATTCCGACAGGAATTCATCCGAATTCCTGACAGGAATTCATCCGAATTCCGACAGGAATTCATCCGAATCCGACAGGAATTCATCCGAATTCGACAGGAATTCATCCAATTCCGACAGGAATTCATCGAATTCCGGCAGGAATTCATCGGATTTAGACAGGAATTCATCGGATTCCGACAGGAATTCATCGGATTCCGACAGGAATTCATCGAATTTCGATTGGAATTCATCCTATTTCCGATAAGAATTCAACCGAATTCCGACAGGAATTCATCCGAATTCCGACAGGAATTCATCCAATTCCGACAGGAATTCATCCGAATTCCGACAGAATTCATCCGAATTCCGACAGGAATTCGTCCGAATTCCGACAGGAATTCATCCGAATTCCGACAGAGTTCATCCGAATTCCGACGAATTCGTCCGAATTCGACAGGAATTCATCAGAATTCCGACAGGAATTCATCCGAATTCCGACAGGAATTTATCCGAATTCCGACAGGAATTCATCCGAATTCCGACAGGAATTCATCCGAATTCCGACAGGAATTCATCCGAATTCCGACAGGAATTCGTCCGAATTCCGACAGGAATTCATCCGAATTCCGACAGGAATTCATCCGAATTCCGACAGGAATTCATCCGAATTCCGACAGGAATTCATCCGAATTCCGACAGGAATTCATCCGAATTCCGACAGGAATTCATCCGAATTCCGACAGGAATTCATCCGAATTCCGACAGGAATTCATCCGAATTCCGATAGGAATTCATCCGAATTCCGACAGGAATTCATCCGAATTCCGACAGGAATTCACCCGAGTTCTGACAGGAATTCATTCGAACTCCGACAGGAATTCATTCGAACTCCGACAGGAATTCATCCGAATTCCGAGAGGAATTCATTCGAATTCCGAGAGGAATTCATTCGAATTCCGAGAGGAATTCATTCGAATTCCGAGAGGAATTCATTCGAATTCCGAGAGGAATTCATTCGAATTCCGAGAGGAATTCATTCGAATTCCGAGAGGAATTCATCTGAATTCCGACAGGAATTCATCCGAATTCCGACAGGAATTCATCTGAATTCCGACAGAATTCATTCGCATTCCGACAGGAATTCATTCAATTCCGACAGGAATTCATTCGAATTCCGACAGGAATTCATCTCAATTCCGACAGGAATTCATCTGAATTCCGACAGGAATTCATTCGAATTCCGACAGGAATTCATTCGAATTCGACAGGAATTCATCTCGAATTCGACAGAATTCATTCGAATTCGACAGGAATTCATTCGAATTCCGACAGAAATTCATTCGGATTCCGACAAGAATTCATCCAAATTCCGACAGGAATTCATTCGAATTCCGACAGGAATTCATTCGAATTCCGACAGGAATTCATTCGAATTCCGACAGGAATTCATTCGAATTCCGACAGGAATTCATTCGAATTCCGACAGGAATTCATTCGAATTCCGACAGGAATTCATTCGAATTCCGACAGGAATTCACTCGAATTCCGACAGGAATTCATTCGAATTCCGACAGGAATTCATTCGAATTCCGACAAGAATTCATTCGAATTCCGACAGGAATTCATCCGAATTCCGACAGGAATTCATCCGAATTCCGACAGGAATTCATCCGAATTTCAAAAAGAATTAATTTGTATTCCGAAAAATTCATCCGAATTCCAAGAAAGAATTCATCCGAATTTCCGAAGATTCAAGTATTCCGACAGGAATTCATTCGAATTCCGGCAGGAATTCATTCGAATTCCGGCAGGAATTCATTCGAATTCCGGCAGGAATTCATTCGAATTCCGACAGGAATTCATTCGAATTCCGACAGGAAGTCATTCGAATTCCGAAAAGAAATCATCCTGAATCCGACAGGAATTCATTCGAGTTCCGACAGGAATTCATTCGAATTCCGACAGGAATTCATTCGAATTCCAACAGGAATTCATTTGAATTCCGGCAGGAACTCTTTCAAATTCCGACAGGAATTCTTTCAAATTCCGACAGAAATTCTTTCGAGTTCCGACAGGAATTCTTTCGAATTCCGACAGAATTCATCCGAATCCGACAGAATTCATCCGTATTCCGATAGGAATTCATCTGAATTTTGACACGAATTTATTCCAATCCCGACAGGAATTAATCCAAATTTCAAAAAGAATTAATTTGTATTCCGAAAAATTCATCCGAATTCCAAAAAAGAATTCATCCGAATTTCATAAAAATCAATCCGCTCTTATTCCAACAGGAATTCATCCGAATCCCGAAAGAAATTCATCCAAATCCCGACTGGATTTCGTCCGAATCTCGAAAGGAATCATCCGAATTCCGACAGCGATTGATCTTAATTTCGATGGGAATTGATTCGACAGAAATGCATCCAAATTTCAACATGAATTCATCCGAATTTTGACAGAAGTTTATCCGAAAGGAATTCATTCTGAATTCAAAATAAATTTATCCAAATTCCAAAAAGAATTCATCCGAATTCCGACCGGAATCCATTCGAATTGCGACAGAAACTCATCCGAAAAAATAATTAAAAGTCCGACAGGATTCCATCCAAATTTCAACAAGAGATTTCCCGGATTCCGATGGGGAATCTGAACCCCAAGGGGAATTCGGCTGAAATCTGAGAAGAATTCATCTGCATTGCGGCCGATTGGAAATCGATGCTATTCCATCAATAAATTACCGGGATTCCGGCAAGCTTGCTTTTGAATTTTGACAAAAATCTGAATGTTATTAATTAATATCGACATTTCTGCCATAGTTTGTCATAAACTTGTTTAACTTTTTTTACTAATGCTTCTTAGTTTTGATTGCATTTTTCATTTTCGACAGATTTTGATTTCTCAATGGAATACTTTTGACTGCAATTCTTTCCAACACCGAATTTACTTTAGTTCTGGCAAGAATTCGTCTCTCAAATAATTTGTCTGATTGCTACTAGAGTCTTTGTTTGTGCACAAGAATTAAGTTAATTTTGGCAAATATTTGTGAGAAGTCAAACAAAGTGTTTTCCGATTCAGGAAATTTTCAAAACTATGACAATTTTGAAATAAACTGTGTGTAAATCGTTCGTTTATTTAAAAAATAATTTAGTTAGTACTACCAAAAATACCTTTAAAATAGGAATTAAAAGTTGTTGGCCATCTATTATTGTTGATACTGTGTTTATTCGGCTTTCTTGGTAAATTTCGAAACCGTCGCCTTGAAGATTGTAACATTTGTTCACGGGTCGTCACCAACTTAGAACACAATTCCGATTTGAAAGATTATCAAAATCTGCTACCGCAAGGGCTCCTATGCAATCGGAATCCTTATCGACCCACACGGCTTCCAGATCCGTTCCCTTTAGTTGGTGCTTGGTGATGCGTCATCGACGCCACCGACTCCGGAAATAGGATATCCAATTAGGTGTATGAAGGGGAGCTGCCTGCACCTGCTGACTTACATACGGTGTGATGCATCCAACTTGGTTAAGCCTTCGGAAGCTCAAGCCATATGCATTGTGCATCTCCAGCAGCAAACACCAACCAACGAACCGAACTACAAGTGTGCGATATGTTAATAACTTTCAGATAATTGTTGTTCATAATTCCTACCCCCTCTTCCGCGCGGCTCTTTGCCACCACAAAGTTGGGGTCCCAACGGGAACATCACTCATCCAGCTGCTGTAGTACTCGGGCTGGCAACTGCACGTATGCATAACTGCGAGTTACTGAGTTGCTGCAATTCGGTTCCCGGGTGGTGGCGCCGTTCGGCATGATGAAGTTTTCAAAAGGCGTGTAACGTAAGAAGCTCCTGTTGGGATTATTTTCCAACCCATATTGCGTCGTGCAACGACCCACTCTAATTACAGTCTACTCTACTCTGCTACAACACTCTCCAGCTCTCCTACCCCTCTAACGCCTAGCGACCTGTGTTCAATGTTGTGTTATCTGTGTTATCAATATAAAAAAATTGCACCACATTCTAATTTATTGTTTTTTCTTCTTCTTTCTTCCCTGTTTGTTTATCTATCTCTCCGTTTCCGCATGTTTGCGCCTCTTTCTTGTCTATCTATTTCACAGGTAGCGGCCATGATGTCCTGCCCCCTTCCATTACCATTACCACTTCTTCCACCAGCTTTGCACGCAGATTTCCCTCCGGTCCACATCGGAGTTAAGGTAAGACTAAAAATTGCACTTCTTTTATTGGTTTATTTTTTTCTTTCACCACTTGTTTCCATTTTATTCCAACGAATTCCGGTTATTAATAGGATACTTAAACTTGATATCTACCATTCATAACACCGAGTGAATCCGCATATTGAATATGGTTTGAGCAGTTTTCTGATGGATGGCGGACGGTATAAAATTCGACTCCATTCAAGCTTTTGAGGCGTATCCCAAGATCGACTGTTTTCATTGTAATAACGTCCAAAATTGTTTAAGTGGCTATGCAAGAAGGTGTTCGCTACTTTGCTCATCTTTTTTTTCGATTAACGTCATACTGATTCAAAAAAAAAATACTCCTAATGTGCCGCAGTAACACGCTCAAAGCGGATAAATCATTAGAGTTTGATAATAAGTTAATAAGAATTCTGTTGAAAAATACTGTTTCATTCGTGTCTGATACAAAAAAAAACTTTTTTTAACATGACCAACATTATTTCAAAGCAGATCATAATTTACTTATCAACAACATTCTCATGCATCAGAAAAGGAACGGTGACATCATTATCACAGAGTTTTGAAACAAAATCACAGCTGCAAATAAACAGATTCATCTACCCAATGGCAACATTGCCTTTCTCATAATTCTCCAAACAGTAACAACTTTCCATACGCTTTTTTGTCATAACTTGTGAACACAGCATCCGATAGTGCATATGCAGAAGTACAGCCTCTCAGTACAGTTTTGATTTTTGAACGGAATAAAAACATTCCACTAACGAACACAGCGAGACACAGACAACTTTTCCGCCCTTCCTTGCTTCAGGGACGGGATGCTACAGGAGACGCTAAATATGTTATGAGCCCTGCTGCTGCCAAGCCTCCTCGGTGTAGGTTCACATAACTCCCGAATCATTTCACGCAATGCTCGACTCCTTGGGTCCTCACCCGGCCAGCCGGGCGGGATCGGTTACGAAACGAATGGACGAACAATGCTCGTTACGACTGTTGATATGATTTTGTTCCTCCACCAGCGTCGCATCTTGTCGCCTCATCTGGAGGCGCATCTAACGACGATGACAACGCAACCCCCACCCGTATGTATGTTTGGTGGCAAAAGCCCTGAGTTGGTGCCTGCCTCACCTGCTTTGCTGCACAACTGCTGACAACCAGGAAGGTATTTCAGGTCCATCCAGGAAACAGCACCACCAGGAATTTGAATCTTTTATTGGCTTGGTGGAGCGCGCTCTTCTCGGTTGGCCGTCGTCGCTCCCCGAAGATCCTCGTCACCCTGCCTGCCCGTGTCTTATATTGTGATAGCTTTTAGCCTGCATTACATGGCTGTTGCACGTCATTGGAAGCAAACCGACCGAAGCAACGACGCAGCAACGGGGTTGTGTCCGTTTCCGGTCCGGATTTCAGTTGCCGCGCGCGGAGCACTCGGTTCGGACTTCGGTGCCGTAACAAACTCAGTTTTATCTTCAACTGCTCGGAATAGGAAGGGCACAAGTTGTGTCCATCCGCCGTCATCATCGTTGTTGATGCGAGGCGGGGGTAAGGGCTACTCGGTGACCGTTTCCCAAAGTTAATTGGTGGTTTTGATGGGTAATGCTTTTTGGGACTTTGTGGCTTAGCGATGGGTCACATGGGATCGTCTGTGGTTGGGAAATTAGTTGCTAAAGGACAGGCCCCCAAATATGGACTTGATGAATTGATTTTTGTATAAGCCATGAAGGTTAAGGAAAATTTAAGTTTTAGGGCGGTATTTCATCATCGGTCATGATTCCAGATTATTTCTAGACCAACATTTGAAAAGGGCGTAACAGCCAAAATTTATTTCTACTGATTCCTCATGTAGACGAGCTATAGCTATATATGTAGACCAGGAATCAGAAGGGATAAATTTTGGCTGTTACGCCCTTTTCAAATGTTGGTCTAGATTTATTTATTTAAACTAAGGGCGAAGTGGCCTCTGCGGTACATTGGTCCTCCACGAGCAATGTCAAAATGTATTTGAATGATAAGCTTTTTTTGTTAAATATCTTGGCTGTGCATATGGACAGCACATGTTTCGAAATGGACAGATTGAAATGAAATTTGCGAAAAAGAATCCACGTGTCTTGGAGTGACTCGGACCCTCAACCTCATACTCTCTAGATAGGCGTTATAATCTCTACACAACAAGACCACTTGAAGGTCACATTTGCGGAAAAGCCATCAGAATCCGAGTACCAACCTCTACCGAGGTAATTTTTTTTTTGCAATATCTTTCGGAGATATTGTAGTTTTATTAAATAGTCAGAGAAAGTGTACAAATTCGGTACTTTTTCTTTACATGTTATAATTTCATCAAGATTGCACCAATATTTGATTTTAAATTAAAGACAATTCAAAACCAAATGAGGGGGTCAAAGGCAAAGGGGTGTAAGTGACAAAAAGTTAGTTTTGAGAAAAATGGGCGCAAAGTTTTTCAATATTTTTTAGCTCCATACAAATTGTATAGAAGTTCAAAAAATTTACAATTTTCTATGAATTTTCACATTTTTTATAAACATCGTACAAACTATATCGACATATTACCGCAAAGCTCGAGAATCAAAGCATTTTTTTCTGTAGCCAACTCAATTTTGACAAAAATGTCACTTACACCCCTCTGCTTCTAACCCCCTCAAATAAATGGGAATATTTTCCAGTTAACATAGCTTTTTTTCGATGAAGTTGGTTACCTGAATTACAAGATTTGGTCGCAGTATATGGACGGAGCAATAAAATATTATCAAAACGAATGGGTGACCCAAAAAAATGTGAAAGGACTCAATATTTGATTTTTTACTTAAAAAAGCTCATTTTTCAAAAAACGATCTAGCGCGACCTCGAAACGATTTTTTAGAAAGTCGGTTTGTTCTACAAAAACTTTTTTTCAAATTCCGACAGGATTTCATTCGACATCCAGCGAGAATTCATTTGAAATCCGACAGAAATTGTTTCGAATATCGACAGAAATTTATTCGAATTTCCACAGGAATTCATTCGATTTCCAACAGGAGTTCCATTCGAATTCCGACAGGAATTCCATTCGAATTCTGACAGTTATTTCATTCAAATTCCGACTGGCATTCATTCGAATTCCGACAAGAATTCATTCGACTTGATTCGAATTCCGATAGGAACTCATTCGAATTCGGAATTCCGACAGGAATTCATTCGAATACCGACAGGAATTCATTCGAATTCCGACAGGAATTCATTCGAATTCCGACAGGAGTTCATTCGAATTCCGACCGGAATTCATTTGAATTCTGACAGGAATTCATTCTAATTCCGACAGGAATTCATTCTAATTCCGACAGGAATTCATTCTAATTCCGACAGGAATTCATTCTAATTCCGACAGAAATTCATTCGAAATCCAACAGGAATTCATTCAAATTCCGACAGATATTCATTTGAATTCCGACAGAAATTTATTCGAAATCCGACAGGAATTCATTCGAAATCCGACAGAAATTCATTTCAATTCCGACAGGAATGCATTTGAGTTCCAAGAAAAAATCATTCGAACTCCGACAGGAATTCATTCGAATTCCGACAGACATTCATTTGAATTCCGACATAAATTTATTCGAAATCTGACAGGAATTCATTCGAAATCCAACAGGAATTCATTCGAATTTCGACAGGAATTCATTCGAATTCCGACAGGAATTCATTCGAATTCCGACAGGAATTCATTCGAATTCCGATAGGAATTCATTCGAAATCCGACAGAAATTCATTCCGATTCCGACAGGAATTCATTCTGATTCCGACAGGGATTCATTCGAATTCCGACAGGGATTCATTCGAATTTCGACAGATTTCATTCAAATTCCGACAGGGATTCATTCTAATTCCAACAGGAATGCATTTGAGTTTCGAGAAAATTTCATTCGAAATCCAACAGGAATTTATTCAAATTTCGACAGACATTCATTTGAATTCCGACAGAAATTTATTCGAAATCCGACAGGAATTCATTTGAATTCCGACAGGAATTCATTTGAATTCCGACAGGAATTCATTCTAATTCCGATATAAATGCATTTGAGTTTCGAGAAAAATTCATTCGAATTCCGACAAGAATTCATTCGAATTCCGACAGGAGTTCATTAGAATTCCGACAGGAGTTCATTCGAATTCCGACAGAAATTCATTCGAATTCCGACAGAAACTCATTCGCATTCCGATAGGAATTCATTCGAATTCCGACAGGAATGCATTCGAATTCCGACAGGAATGCATTCGAATTCCGACAGGAATTCATTCGAATTCCGCAGGAATTCATTCGAATTCCGACAGGAATTGTTTCGAATTCCGACAGGAATTGTTTCGAATTCATTCAAATTAGGATAGCGAATTCCGACAGGAATTCATTCAAATTAGGATAGCGAATTCCGACAGGAATTCATTCAAATTAGGATAGCGAATTCCGACAGGAATTCATTCAAATTAGGATAGCGAATTCCGACAGGAATTCATTCAAATTAGGATAGCGAATTCCGACAGGAATTCATTCGAATTTCGACAAGAATTCATTCGAATCTCCAACAGGAATTCATTTTATTTTCCAACAGGAATTCACTCGAATTCCGCCGGGTTCTGTTCTGTTTGTTTTGTCCTATCAGAATTTTTGTCCTATCAGAATTTATTCAAATTGCTGTCGTCGTATAATTAAACTTCTATAGGACTTTTGTCAAATTCATGTCGGAATTTTATCAATTCCTGTCAGGATTAAGGAAAACTCGTTGCGGAGTTTAATCAATTCACTATCGGAAATTTGTATAATTTCTATCGAATTTTGTCGAAGAATGTAATACAATCTTCTAACGGAACTTAGTTAGAATAGAAATTCTGGGGCAAAGGCAAATTCAGGTCGTCATTGATAAAATTTTCACTCAGATTTTGGTTGTTTTACTGATCTTCATGTATAAAAACATAATCATTAATATTTTACTTAAACTGAACGAAGACAAATTCCAGACGGTATTCAAAATAGACTAATTATTTGCAAACTAAAATTCTATCGATTCCCAGAATTGTCGCAATTGAGCTGAAAAACACGCGCTCTTAAAAAGGGGACTAATTTTTAATCGTAATCAAAACAACTTGATTCCCATATATTGGCAATGATATTTCGCTTTGCATTGCAGGCCAATTCCCCAAACCGGTCAACTGGAACAATATTTGATATAAATTAAGGGATCATACCCTTTCGGCGCCAATTTCTTCCGAGATGGAAACTTCTGCAAGAAATCCACTCTTTGTGTACGTTTGAGCAGCACCTCCAATAGCCACCCAGCTGCGTTGACGTTGATACTGCTGTTGCTACTTAAACTCCACAATCGCTCCTTCTACCTTCCGAATCAATATTGACCAAAGTTCGGTTTCTGGAGAGCCATCAGCCCGATCGATGGCCGTTCGTCGAAGAAACAAAAGTTTCCGAACCCATCGTTCACAATGTTTACGCCTGAATGTATGATGCGCCCCCCTAACCCCACCTCATTCACAACCGTATGGGCAATGGGCATTGGAAGGACAGCGCAAATATGCTTAATAGATTTCCTCCTTTCTTTCCATTTCGAAGAACTTTTGCCTACCTACATTATGGGGTCGAACATTTGTTACGTTATGGCTTATGCGGGGAGGGCTTCTTACCAAAAACACAATTGGTATAAAGCAAGTCATACTATGGAGGGAGGGTGTTCGGGGTTGAATAACACGAAAATTCTTCCTTACGTAATTAGGGTACCACCCCTAATGTACGGAGGAAGTTGTTTCAGCAGCAGCAGTAGGGCAAGTGCCTTGTAAAAGCATCGCTCAAATAAATGTTATTTATATTTATTTGCCATTCCAACCCGTTCCGAGCATCTGCCTCTGCGTGTTTGTTTTAGTTTGGAGCGTCTTCAAGCTGGAAACTTTCGGCGCAGCATTCTGCGTTCCATCTTCGAGCCATATAGACATTAGGCATCCACTGGCACCTGAGTCGACGACGAGATCGATGGCGGTGCAGTAAGATGGTGGAGGACCGAGAAAATGGACTTTTTTGGGCCTCAAGCGGGAATCGGATGGGTTTCGGTGAACAGAGAGACATACTCGCACAAAGGGTTGGGAAATCCTCTTCAAACTTGTTACGCTCCGAGTTTGGTAGTCTTTGTCGTGCTGAAGCGGTTTCTGCGCTGTAAATGCTCGGACATTTGTATCTGGTTTATGTTGAAGGTGGTCGTGCATTATAAAGGGGGTTGAGAAATTCCACTCGGTAGAAACCAAACTTGATGTTATTCCAAATCGAAGTTATCGAAGCACAAATTGACTTCAAAGTTGAATCAAAATCTAAGTTCAATGTTAATAATCTAATAGGTATCAAATGAACTTACAGTTGCGATTCGGAATTTAAAAAATATTTTCTATATGGATTCAGATAACTCTATTACTACGACACTTGCATCAAAAATATTCCAAATCAAAATCTTTTAAATTTCCAAGAGAAATTCCCTAAAAATTCTACGGCAATTGTTTTGAATTTTATGATTTCTAATGGATCGTATATGCATTTTTTACGCGTCAAAACTTTCCAATTGCCTTCATCGATAAATCAAAGCTTCGGTAGATGGCGTTGGAGTTGATTTTGACTGTGTCGATTTTGTCCTTGATATTTCTTCGTTTCACTAGAACTTATTTAAACATTTTAGAATACAATAAAAATGTATTCTCAAACCGAACAAAAATTCACCTCGGCATAAGAACTTCTAGCCGCAACGTGCTGCCAAAAGACCAGAGACTCATACTAAAGAAAATAATCCTTCATCGTTGATTGGAAAACTGTCTAACACGTTGACGCTATCATGTTATTTATTATTCTCTCGATTTCAAAAGTGGAAAAATATATATATTTTTTAGTGTTTGGGAGGATTTGGATGAATGAATATATCTTCTAAACCAAATAAAAATTATTATGAATAATACCATCTGGCCGTGATGATGCCGTAGAACGTGCATATTTTTGTTTACGTCGCATTTTCTACCGTCCCGAGAGAGAATGAGAGTAAAATGTTGAGAGATTGAGTGAAATTTTGCTTAGGCCGGGAACTGGTTTGAAGTGTGCCGGAAATGCAATCGCTATGACTGAAATGAGTGCTGCACCTCGTTAATTTAAATCAAATAAAAGCTTTTTTAAACGATGTTTAGCAAGAATAGCTATTTTTAAGCAGAAGTGAACCCCATTGCAGTATTGCACGGCTCACAAAATTCAGGAAAAGTTGCTTCCTGTCATAAATATCAATTAAATAATGCAATCGAATGCATGTTAGGCCGGGAATGGGATAAGAAACCCTACCTTTTGGAATTTGTTTACATTCTCGTGTGTAAAATATTAACTGTATAAAATTAGGAAGATCCGAAAAATAACCAAAATCCGAGTAGAAACTTTCTTAATGAATTTGCCTTTGCCCCAGAATTCAAATTCTGACAGATATTTATCTAAGTTGCATTATAAGATTTGATCACATTCAAGCAGGAGTTTTACTAAATTTCGTGAAGAATTTTAATAAATTTTTACTGGAATATGACTAAATTCTGACAGTAGTTTGATTAAACTCCGACAAGAATTGGACAAATAGACGATATTCCGATAATTGATTAAACTCTAACAGAAATTGACAAAAAGTCCCAAGTGGAAGTTTGATTATACTACGACAGCATATTTGAATAAATCCTGACAGGAGAGAAATTTGATTAAACCTTGAATAAGAATTAGGAAAAAAAAAAATTACATGGAATCTGGATCAAATTCTGAGAAGAATTCGTACCAAATTTTGATGGAAATTTGACTAAATTCCGACAGGTGAAGATTTGATTTTGAACTGTGACAGAAAATTAACCAACTCCGAAAAAGAATTGAATTAAACAAAATTCCTGATTTCAACTAAATTCCATAGAGGACAGGCATAACATTCAATTGCATACCGAACCAAAATTTGATCAATTTCTAGAAAGTAACTTGACCATATTCCAAATTCCGAAAGGATATCGAACAAATTTGGAGACAAATTCCACAAAAGTCTGAAAGGAATTTCACCAAATTTTGACAGGAATTTTACAATATTTCGTCCGGAATTTCTCAAATGTTCGACAAGACAATTTTTTATTGAAATTTGACTAAATTGTTGATAAATTCCATTAGGAATTCAATTGAATCCGACAAGGATGATATATTCTGAGTTGAATTCGGACTTAACTCGACAGAAATTTTGACGTAGGAATTTGATGAAAATCATGATACGAATTCTCTGCCAACATTCAGGCGATAGGCATTCACAAATTTTTGACAGAAATTTAACAAAATACCTACAGGACAAAAATTTTACAAAATTCCGACAGGAATTGGACAAGTCCGACAGAAATTTACAACTCTGGTAGACAAAAGTCTGACAGGAATTTATCAAAAGTCCGACACAAATTTCGCTCAAGTCCGACGGGCATTTAACAACATTTTGAATTTGACTATATTCCGACAAATGCTGTCGGAAATAAGTCAAAGTCCTATCAAACTTGGAATTGTTCTCGGCATTTGGGTGTAAATCTCTGCGGGTTGAAAAATGAACCAGTTTTTAGTGGCAAGTGATCAAATTTCTAGTCGAAGTTTTGTGAAATTTCCTGTCGAAATTTTGTGAAATTCCCTACAAGGAATTTAATATATTAACATTTCTGTCGAAATTCAGTCATCTTTTGCTTTCAAAATTTAATCATATTCCGTACGTAAATTTATAAACACTTTGCCGGAATTCAGTTGAATTTTCATCAACATTTTGTCAAACTCCTCGTCGTAATGACCAATGGTGAAATTCTGTCGAGTTGGTAAATATTCCTGTCGGTCGGAATTCAGATAATGAATTCCAGACGAACATTAGTCAAAATTTGATTAACATCTCTTCCTGTCGACTATATTTGAAAGTCTGACAGAAATTGCAATGAAAGTACAAAAGGAATTTGAACCAAATTTCTACATGAATTACAGGAAAACAGGACAGGGGTTGGTTAAACTGAATTTGATTAAATTCCGACGGGAATTTGAAAAAATCTGACTTTGGAATTCGAATAAATTCCGATAATTTTTTGACAGGATATTTGCATATAATTCTCGGACTGAATTTGGAATAAATTCTGACTAGAATTCGAATAAATTCCGACAGGAATTCGGAATATATTGGTGACAGGAATTTGAATTAATTTTCGACAAAATTTGAATAAATTCCGACTGAATTTGAGAAAAATCTCCAACTGGAATTTGAATAAAATTAATTCTGAATTGGAAAAAATTCGACTGAATTCTGAATTTTTGACTAAATTCCGGACAGGAATTTTAAATATATTCTGACAGTGAATTTAAATAGGGGAACGGTTCGCCATCATCCTCATAGCTCCTATTTCCATCCCATCAAAAACAAAAGAAGAAAATGGAAAGGAATTTGGTTTGCTTTTATTATTTTTGTGATTTTTTCAGCAGTGAGCACGCATGTTGACAAAAAGAAGCGAATAACGAATTTGGTGCCGTATTTCTTTGTTTAGCGATGATGATTGATATATGTAAATAGTGAGATTGAGATCGGAACAGTCTCTTATATTCCGGACAGAAAATTTGAATCGAATTTCTGACAGGAATTTGAATAACTGACAGGAATTGGAAATAAAATCTGACTGGAATTTGAAATAAATCAGCGACAGAAATGTGAATAATTTCCGATAAGAGTTTGAATAAATTCCGATAGGAATTTGATTTAAATTGAAATGAAATCTTTACAAGAGAATTTGAGCTTTAAATTCCGACAGGTGAATTTGAATAAATTTGACAGGAATTTTTTATATTTTCAGACAGGAATTTTAATATTTTTTCCACAGATATTTTAATAATTTCCGACTAGACTGAATTCCTGACAGGATCATAGGAATTAATTCTGACAAAGGAATTTGAAAAAATCCTACAGGGAATTATGACAAAATTCACAGCAGGAAGTTGGAAAAAAAAATTACTAAGAATTGATTTACAGGATTTGAAACTAATTCCGATAGGAATTTGAATAAATTTCGACTCTGAATTTGACTGAATTTGGCGCAAAAATGTGGAATTAATTCCCGATAGAAATTTCAAATTAATTCCGACAGGAATTTTAATTTATTCCGACAACAAAGTTCTGTAATAGGACTTTAACTGAAATTCCGATAGGAATTTTGATTAAATTCCGATAGAATTTGAATAAATCTGATAGGAATTTGGAATAAATTCTCATAGAAATTTGAATAAAATTTTGATATAAATTTGAATAAATTCCTACATGAATATGAATTAATTCCGACAGGATTTATCTTTGTCTTTGTCTTTGTCTTAGCAGCCATGCGTAACAAGTTGCCAATAGTATTGAAAGGCATCCTGGAAATGTCGGTTGTATTCCTTGAGCATTTTCTTTGTCTGCATTAATATTTTCAGCATTTCATAAATATGACACCAGTATTAAAACAGCCAGGCCCACCGTGCAGGCTTGAATTTGGGAGAAAATCCAGAACAGGAAAAGATTTTATCTAAATTCCGAAAGGAAATTTTGGCAGTAGTTTGACAAAATGCCGACAGGAATCGCTCTTAAGTTGACCCGGGGAGGCACTACACGCCGTGTTTTTTTTCTATCTTCTGTCTCTTTTATAGCATTGTTAACTCGTAATTTTGGAGCGGCGTATTTCGGTTTACAGTTGTTTGTTAGCTGTAAATATCACATATAAGTATGAAGATTGCGAGTAAGCGCGCGAATGTGATACTTTTTCTAAATTATATTTGTTGTGTAGATAAAAAATTAGGCATTCAATGATGAAAATGATGACGATTTGATTGTTCGTGCTTCCCATATCACGTTAATTCCGTTGAGAATATGTTTTCTATTCCGGTAAATATTTGCTTGAAATTCCATCCATCAGAAGTTGCAAACTGTTCGTGAATTGTTCTCGAGGGTGGATTTTGAAATTATTGCGTATTGGTTTATAGTCAATCTGCTTGACGGAATCACTTTTCAAAGTATTGAAGAGTGGCACACCATTTCGATATCGAAGGAACGCAACTATCATTATTTATTTTTTTCAGCTTAGCTGCCTCGCAGCATGCGTGAAAAGATAAAATGACAGTTGTGCGTTGCTTCCTCGGTATCGAAATACGGTGTGCCCTTGGAAAAACGCGAGTACTTTGAAAATTGATTCCGTCAGGAGTGACCTAAGCGCCACTCTCAGAGAGACCGTTGCATGTAAAGTGAGATGCGTTGAAAGTAATTAAGCACCATTGAGAAAGATGGGCAACGATGTCCTCCGACCAGGTTGTGGCATGATGGTGGCTGATCACGGCTGCCGCAGATGCTGCAGATTGTCGCGCAGCGATGGAGGTCGCACTGGAGCGATAAGGGCTACAAACTAAAGATGCGGAGGAGTGGCGGCTGGATGGAAGGCTTCCTGATAATAACCGTTCCTCGCTTAGTAGCTTCCTTTCCTAACGATCCGGCTTCTTCGCGTACCTATCCGGTTCACCGGGCGAGGACTAAAAGGAAAACTACTAACCATCGGTTCGGGTTCGGTCCGAGCGTAATGATTATTGACGACGTACGGGGACCTGCACTCTCGGGAAATGATCCACGGAATTGGACTTGGGGATCTAATTTTCCTTCGACGCAGAAAAGTTGGTAAAAAACTCAAATTCCCCAAATCTCATCCACGATTCAAATCAAGCGCTGGTGAAACCCTCAATTGACTCATGGGCACAGAGAATCGTCCATGATCTGACTCATGATTTGCATCATTGCGTGATTTTTGCGTGTTCTACTGCGCTAAATTTATCGGAATCAACTTTCTTGCTTAAAACAATGGATAACAAATCCAGGCTATAAACATAAAATACGTTTCGATTCGATATTGACACCTTTTTGGAGTGAAATCCAGCCCTTTCGGGCGAATGAGCAAAACTAAGCCATTCTGCGTGAAAAACCATGCGCGATGCTCTATGCAGAATCGCAAGCTGAGTCAGCTCGTGCATGAGGCTTCGGTGAGTGAGATTTGAGCATGATCTTCTACCAACACTGCGTTTCGACGATTGGATTTCCGGCGACCGCCGAGTTGATTTTTGACCGCGACTACACTCCTCCTCCGTTTAACTGTCTTTACAGGCGTACCTTAACGCACGCTCGAGCTCGATGTCCGTTGGACGAAAATGGACGTTGTTGATTTGACTCCGGTCGAATACTCAAACCAGCCCGTACTAAAAAGTGCAGTGCGATGGAAAAGTCCAACGCGAATTGTTTCATTAACAAAAACTTTACATTAAAACATTAAAATTCGTTTTACCTTTTGTACATTTCACTAACTAACATCAGTTCCTCACAGGGAATTCAAAAACACGTCCTAATGGGAACGTCTGCTACGTTAACTGTTAATTTAGAAATTTGATTAAAATAGACACAACAATTAACTCCAATCACACTTTACCTTTTAGTCAAACTAGCCAAACTCAACTTTAACTATTGAAAAACTTCGTAATCTACTCGCAAACACTTCTTAGCGAAATGATCCAGTTCTTGTCTGAATTTAATTTATAAAGAAACTTATCCTTTTGAAAAGTCACCGGCTCAATTATTTTAAATTTGCCCGCAATAAATTTGAAATGGTGACAAAGAGTGCGCGCCTCTGTGAGTCGATAAAATGAGCACAAGAGAAGAACACTAAGCAACAGTACATGGTCAATTTCTATTTGGATAATAATTTAGTCAAGACGCAAACCTCGTAATCGACAATAGCAAATAAAAAATTCAAATTTCTTTTTTCGTCCGGTCAAAACTATCATTACTTAAGTAATACCTATTTCATTATTTTACTAATTCCGAAATTATTTTAGTTTGTGATTTTTCTTAAAAGAGAAATGCCCAAATTCACTATTTTGACTTGAATTTTGCAATTTATCGAAAAACCCAGATTAATCCACCTAGCAGGATGATGCTCTTCTCGTGCATTATTATAAAATATATTTTGAAAGAATCACATTAGAAAGGTCAGTAAAAGTTTTAGGAGAATAGATCACATTGTTTCGATCATTTTGCATGGTTTTTGCATTAGTTAAAATGCATCGCCGCCATCATTCTTCTATCAAGTTGATCGGGTATATAAACACTATGGGTCTCCGGCCTTCATCAAAAGTTCTTTTTGAAGCAATCATATAGCCTTTCGGTACAACTTTACAAAGAGAAGAGGCAAAACGCAAAACGATATAAAAATTTGCTCTGAATCATCGTCTTTAAGTATTGTATTGTTGTTAGGAGTTTCCGCTTCTTTAATTCCATCAATTATTTTCCCTATAAGGATTACGCTCAGTGGAATTTGGTTTCAATTAAGGAAGTAAGGAAGTTTCTCTTAATTTCATGAGGAATTTTTTTTGAACTATATCTTGCAATCACTTAGATTTCCAATTGCCTAAATTTTGCCGTTTATAAGGTCGTTTGAAGTTTAATCAAATTTCAATCGAATTTCGTCAAAACTCTGTCAAATTGAAATTTTACTGTCGGAATTTATTCAAATTGGAGTCGGAACATAATAAAATCTTTTCAAATTTCTTCCTTAGAAAATTTCGCCAGATTTCTCTCAGAATTTTGTCAAATTTCTTGAAGTCGGAATACAGTGCAACTTTGAATAATAAATTCTACAGAAATTTCACAAAATTCCGACATAAAAAAGATTATCATGTAATCTATATACATAAAAAATAACTTTTTTTTGGAAAAGATGTTTGATTTGATACACATAGTTAAGTTTGCCATCTTAGGGTGTTTTTTAAGAGATATCATGAAAAAGATTCGGCTGGTCAGTGGGACTTGAACCCACACTATTCCATTTAGTACACGGACGTATTACCAATTATACAGTTGGCAGAGAATAGGGTGTGAAATGTTGCACAAAGCAGACTCTGATAGATAATGGGAATTAATTGATATCCCATCGTTATTAAGGCTGGTTATGGAACAACTTCTCGCGCAAGGCCAGCTGTTGTATAATTAAGGGTAATACGTCCGTACTAAAATGGAATAGTGTGGGTTCAAGTCCCACCGGCAGCCGAATCTTTTTCGTAACATCTCTGTTAAAAACACCCTAAGATGGCAAACTTAACTATGTGTATCAAAATTAAACATCTTTTCCAAAAACAAAGAAAATTCTGATTTCCCTCGCAAGTCATCAATCAAGAAAACATAAAAATAACTTTCTGTCTGGTCTGATCTTTATAGACTCCGGAACTACTGAACCGATCGGCGTGAAATGGTATTACTTCGTTCAGTTACGTATTGCTAAGACTTCCCTGAAAAAGACTTCCTGGTGGAAGACTTCCTGAGAAAGTCTCCTGTGGAGGATTCTGCGGATCATCTTTCACGAAGGGAAGACTTCTGGAAGACCTCTTGAGGAAGCTTCTGAGGAAAGACCTTATGAGGAAGACTTCTTGTGGAAGACTTCCTGAGGAAGACTTCCTGAAGAACTCCTGGAGGAGCTCGCTGAAGAAGACTTCTGAGAAAAATGTCTGAGGCAGACTTCCATGGAACAGACTTCCTGTGGAAGACCTTCTGAGGAAGACCTCCCTGAGGAGAAAACTCTCCTTGAGGACGATCTACTGAGGTAGACTTCCTGGGAAGACCTCTGAGTAAGACCTCGACGAAGACCTGAGAAAGACTTTCTGAGAGACTTTTCTTAAGAAGACCTACTGAGGAGAGAAGCTTTCTGAGGACGACCTGCTTTAGAAGACTTCCCTGGAGGAAGACCGTCTAGAAACTTTCTGTGGAAGACTTCCTGTGGAAAACTTCTTGTGAAAGACTTCCTGAGAAAGTCTCCTGTGGAGGATTTCCTGCGGAATACTTCCTGAGGAAGCCTTCCTGTGGAAGACCTCCCTAAGGAAAGCTTCCTGAGGAAGACTTCCTGAAGAAGACCTTCTGGGGAGGATCTTCTGAGGAAGACCTCTGGAGGAAGACTTCCTGAGGAAGACTTACTGTGGAAGACTTCCTGTGGAAGACTTCTTGTTAAGACTCTCCTGAAGGAAGACTGTTGTAGGACTTCCTGAGGAAGACTTTCAGTTAAGGACCTCGCAGGAAGACTTTCTTAAGAAGACCTCCTAGGAAGACTTTCTGGGACGACCTTTCTTAGGAGCACTTCCTGACGAATACCTCCTGTGGAGACTTTCTGAGGACCACTGTGAAGACTCTTCTGGAGGATCACTGTGGAAGACTTCCTGAAAGTCTCCTGTGGAGGATTTCTGAATACTTCCTGAGGAAGACCTCCTAAGGAAAGCATCCGAGGAGACGTCATGCATGAAGACCTCTGAGGAGGATCTTTGAGCAAGACCTCCTGTAGAAGACTCCTCCTGAGGAGAGACTTCGCTGGAAACTTCTGAGGAAGACTTCCTGAAGAAGACTTCCAAGAAGAAGTTCCTGAGGAAGACCTCCTGAGGAAGACTTCTGAGGCACTTCTCTGGAGAAGACCTCCTGATGAGAAGACATTCTATGAAGATTCCTCTGGGGAAGACCCCTCCAGGGAGACTTCCGAGGACGACCTGCTTAAAAAGACTTACCGAGGAAGACCTTCGAGAAACCTCCTGTGGAAGACTTCATGAGAAAGACTTCCATGTGGAAGACTTCTGGGGAGACTTCCTGTGGAAGACTTCCTGTGAGTAAGACCTCCTGTGGAAAACTTTCTGAGGTTCTGAGGAGACCTCTGAGAAAGACTTTCTGAGGTTCTGAAGAGATCTTTCTGAGGAAGACCTCAGAGGAAGACTTTCTGAGGACGCACCTATTTAGGATTTCCTGAGGACTCTGGAGGAAGGCTTCTGAGGAGACTTCCATAAGGGAAGACTTCCTGTGGAAATTTCCTTTGACGACTTCCTGTTGAAGACTCCTTCGGACGACTTCTAGGAAAGACTTCTCTTTTGATGACTTCCTTAAACTTCCTTCGGACGACTTCTTGTGAAAACTGCCTTTTCAACATAAGTTAACTAATGTCAGTGAACCATTTTCATTTGTTGTTAAATTTAGTAGAAATTTTTGATTAGTTTTCCAAAAGGCTCCGCGTTTATTTACTCATCACAGAGCCATCTATTTTAGCCCTTCCAGTCCAACAAATCTAAAGCTTCATCTACACATTCTTCTTTTTCCTCTCCCACAGCGAGGGTAGCGAGCGAACTCCTCAGTCAGAGCAGCAGGTCAACACGCATCGGACAACAAGCAACCAGGACCTGCCACCAAGCAAGGAAAGCCTAACCAAACACGGTGATCGGCGTCGGTGCCATCAGTAAGTATCGTCAACCCATCTTAGTTGGTTTTCTTTGAACTAACTCCGGTCGGCGCTTATCATCGCGAAATCGTTGTTGGACCGGAAAATTGTCCGAATCCGAATCGAAACTGAA
The DNA here is from genome assembly GCF_024139115.2 of Armigeres subalbatus. NCBI lineage: Eukaryota > Metazoa > Arthropoda > Insecta > Diptera > Culicidae > Armigeres > Armigeres subalbatus. The sequence continues at coordinate 100,939,090 of NC_085139.1, read as the reverse complement.
GGAACAGCCCTGTGTGCGTCTCGCGGACCGTTGGACGCAGGCGATGTTGCTAAATGTTCGGTGCTATCTCCTTCGGTCGGTTGCTTTTGTCTTTATCTTTATCAACAAAGCAGACCAAAGCAGCTCTTTGATATCGCGCTTTCAGGTTGTTTCTCCATGGTGTATGTGCGTGAGGGACCGAGCCTTATTCTGATGACAGATAAACAGACAACACCGGGGCCGGGGGTGGATTTGGTCGGAGGTTTGGTTTAGACCCATCCGTCAGTCAATTCAGTTGAGACTTTCCCAGGTTGCTTAATTCTCCGCTGTTGTCGTTTTTCCAATTCAGCGATTCGCCTCCAGTCGAGATGGGACTGGGTGGGGAAACCAGGAAAGGGGCTCATTGTTTATCAGAGGACGACGACGGTTGCGTTGAGATTTGATCCTGTGAACGACGAAGTTCACGGAATCGTACGGACTGCGGTGAGAGGAATGCGTTCGGTCGAAGGAAGAAGGATCGAAACCGATGTTTTATTCATCGTTATTTTGTTCGGTTGCTCTACCGGAACTATTATCGGCGTGTGCTGATGGAAGTAAGACAAAGTTCGATTTGTGGCTCGCTGGAATGGTTAGTGGATAGAATCAGAAGTTTGCCGAAGATGGTGGGTCGGGTGGGGGAAGGTGGTTTATGTTGTGCTAATTTGACGGGCATTTATATTTATTTGTTGGATCGGATTGGAGGGAGGAATGTCTTTCGAAGTGGGATGGATGGCAGTGACGACAATTAGCGCCAGTCGATTGACTCAAGTCAACAGAGATGATGGCAAAACGGCTGTTGATGTGATAAGTTGAAGAGGATTATAAGTGAGCATTGATGGGCGATTAAAGTTACTCTAGTCATTGGTGTTTGTAAGATTAATATTTGTTTTCAAGTTACTTAGTTACCTGATGTTAAAGTTATAGACTCTTTAAAAAAATATTAAAAATTCCAATATACATTTTTTATTTACATTACATTTTTTGTAACAAATTGGTAGACACTCAAACAACTAGAAAAGTAAGAGTTATACAGTTTTCCAGCATTTTATTAATTCATTAGTCTAAATACTCTTTAATTATCCTCTGAATAATTGTAGAAGTTCCAATGAAGTTTGAAGACTTCGGCCGACATGTTTTGGAAATGTTTTCTGTCAAGAAGCCACTTTGCTATATATTCAGATTTATACGATAGCCATTATCTATACCTGAAGACAGTTTCGTATAAATCTGAATATTGTTTAAATCACTCGTCGCGAAATTAAAACTTGATAAGAAAATCTATCAAGCCCTGTCAGTATACATAATTAGCATCATTATCCGGTAACAGCCGTTTGCCATTGAGATCCTTCACATCATTAATTCAAGCCACTTAATCCACCGTTGTTCGCTGATCGGCCATCGTTCCCAGCGAAAACTTCACCAATTAAGATCCACCTGTCACTGTGGAGCTCTCCGTCTCACAGCGATACAGTTCAGAATCTCCCAATCCCAACGTCGGCATAAGCTTTGGCTTCAGAGTCCCCAACGTTTCAATTACAAATCTGATGCCGTCGAAAAATTAATGACAATAATCAATTACCGTACGACAACACCGACCAAAGAGTATTTACCGTCCAGAAGGATTTCAGCGTATGAACGTGTCAAACAGCTCCTCCGCCCTTCCCGGAGGACCCGTTCCTGCGCTGCCAAAGAGTTAATTAAAATTAACTCCCGGAATCGAATCATGTTTAATAATAATCATCACAATAATCCACAACCTCGGCAGACCTAGCGCCGACAGCGAATCAGCGCTTCCAGCTGCACCATGCAGCGCTGGGTGGTTTAAAATTTTAGGAATTTTCATTTCCGCGTATTTATATTCCTCGGAGCGGGGTGCGAGCGCAAATCCCTCGGCCACCAGCACCACCAACCGCCATAAATAATGAAGATAAATTTCAATAAATTATATTAATTGAACGATAATAAATAGACTGGCACGAGAGTGCTGTCATCGAATAATGTAAATCCGCATAACGCCTCACGTGGACCGCCCATTCGAATGGCACACAAATGAGAAGGAAATCATCGCATCAATCGATCGCTAGCTGGACAACTCGTCGTCTGAGGACTAGCGTTGTTTATTTCCTTAGGAAAACAGCATTTAACTCAGCCGCCGAAGAAAAATAACGATGACAGACGACAAACGATAACTTGAATGAATGGACCCACGGGATGACCCGGACCGTCCCTGGCCCGGTAATGGGTCGTTATCCAAGCGACGAACGGAACCGGAAGTCAACGAAAAGTTGTTCTCTCATACAACCCCCACCTGCCCCACTTCTAGAGTCCCGCATCCGATAGTGTGGTGGTGCGATGAGTAGCGAGCAGGAAGTGAACGAGAGCCAGTTCGATTTTCGCCATTCACTGAGCTGCGACGAGTACGGAAAGTGAAATCGACCTCCGGGAAATGAAATGGAGCGCGCGCCCATTTATCTTCATTTCCAGACGGTGTGTCGGGTGAGGAGGACGAGTTGCTGTCCCGGTGGATGGTGCCTTCAATGGATGATGGCTTTTGACGAGTCAGACGCTGATCTTTGCAAGGAGCGGAAACGAGGTTCTAATGGATACTGTTGATTCGTTCCGGGCAAAGCTTTAATGATTCGAAGGATTCAATCGAATTATTTGTTTGAATAGCTCCCGTTTTTATGGTTTGCTTCTTGGGCTTGTATAAATTTTTGGAAGAATTCTTTCTTCAGATTGTTTTCTGCAAAGCTAAGAAGTCGGCCAAGCTTCCGAGGGAAGGGTTTTAAGTTTTCGAGGCAAGCCTTCAAATTTCCGAGGGAACTACTTCAAACCTCAGGAGATCTTTCAATATTCCGGAAGAAAAATTCGATTCAGAAAAAATCGTCAAAAATTCAATATTTCTTGTTTTTGATGGAAACATTTCAAGCCTCTGGGTGTGCGGCACAAAACCGCCGCCGACATTTTAACATCGGAGCGACGCCGTTCAAAAATTTGGAAATCCACAGAATTTTGGAAATTCCTAGGATTCATTGAAATTTCTGAAGAATTTGCTCTGTGCTGAACTTTTGGAAATCCACAGAATTTTGGAAATTCTTAGGATTCATTAACATTTCTGAAGAATTTGCTCTGTGTTGAACTTAATCCTAGAATTAATAAAGTTTAACATTAATAAAGTTAAAAAAATGAAGAATTTGATTCATATTTCCACATCTCGTTGAAACTCCAGAAACTCGTAAAAATACCAATGATTCCCTTGAAAGTTGCATACAATTTTCCGATGAATTTTCGGAAAACTTTACTTAAAACAGAACGCACTTACAGTGCAATACATTTATAGTTGAAATAAAATAGTTGAAATGAACGAAGAAAGGGCCGTTTGCTAAAGCCATTTTATCCGAGGCAATAGACTGAAAGTTGTTTGGCCGAATATTTTATTTGACTGAACAAACCATTTGGTCAAAGCCCATCTAACAGGATTTTTTTTGGCCTAAAATATAATTTGATAGAAAGGGACATACGGCCGAAAATGTCGTTCAGCTGAACGGTACCTTAAGCTGATTATTTTGCCGAAAAAGTCGTTTAGTCGAATAGTTCATTGTGAAAATAGCGTTTGCCAGAATAGAATTTGGCGAAAGGACTTCTTCCCAAAGACCATTTCACCAAATGGCATTTCAACGAATGATATTCAGTCAAACCGGTCGTTTTCGTCAAATGTTTTGGTCAAAACACCATTTCGGCCAAAAGGCATTTTCAGCCAAATGACCCGTTAGGGCAAACAATTCTTCCGGTCAAACTGCCTGCTTGGCCGAATGTCCCTTTCGGCTGTACGTCACTTTCGGCCAAATGACATTTTCGGCCAAACTATTTTCGACATAATAACCGTTTCGGACATACGTTCAAATGAAATTCGGCTGATGACTTTCACCTTGAAGATGTTATTTAACTAGCATTCAGACAATAGCTTCCCGCCGAATGACTTTGGGCGCTTAACGACGGTAAGAGCCATTTGGTGGGAGGTGTTCCGAATTTATCATTTGGCTGAAATCCATCTAACTAAAAATGCCGTTGATCCGAAAAAGACATACGGCCGAAAATGTCGTTCGCTGAACTGGTCGTTTGATTCGAAAAAATCGTTTGCCCAAATGTCATTTGGATGGGTCGACATATTCAATCATTATACTCGTTCAGATAATTACATTTCGGCCGTAGGACCTGTTCGGGCCAATGACATTTTCAGCCTTTTCCGTCAAACGACCATTTCAGCCGAACGACATTTCTTGGCTAGATGACTTATTCGGCCAAATGACCTGTTAAGACGAACGCTTTCATTTCGGCCATATTAAATTCCACTAGATGACTTTCGACTTGACGTGTTATCTGGCCAAATGGCTTTTTAACTTCCGAAAAAGAAGCATTCTAATTCCTGACGGAATGCAGACAAATCCATGCCTGATTTCAGACGAATTTTTGTGTGAATTTAATATCCTATCGGGTCCGGTCAAGGAAGCTTTCGGGTTGTAAATTTCCTCCACGTTCTGCCAAGGTTATTGCATTCCATGCGAAATTCGAACGGTATTGTATCACTAATCACAAAAGTATATTTGCCAAAACTTGTATTTGTTGAGAAATCCTGACAGATTTAGATATTTTAGACATCGCAAATTTAAAAAAAAAATCTGGCGCTATTAGGACAAATTTATTTAGGTATTTATGCGAACAAAATTTGTTCGAAATTTTTACGCAAGTTTCAAAGCATTCAAATTTAAGCCTCCATTCAGATGACGCAAATTTGAGACGCAATTTCTTCCAGCTTTTTTTTATAATTTTGTCGTTTAGCTCACTACTAATTTAGACGAAATTATGTTGAAAATCAGTCAAATTAATGACCTAAACCGGCCGATTTGCTTGCGCATTTAAGATGAACTATAATCAAATTCATATAAAAATCATGTTGTCATCCAAACTATCCAAGCTTTAATTCCTATCGGAACTCAGGCAAATAATAATCGAATATCTGCCGGAAATCTGGTTTTCAGAATTAAATAGTCCAAAAAAACACGTATTAATGTTTGAATAAATGGGACACATGCGATATGGCAATGAGCCACAAACAAGCTATCAAACAACTCGCCCCATAACTTGAGAAGGATAGATTTTTTTACTTGGACACTTTTTTTTTTTTTTTTTTCTTGAGCAGGGTAAACAGAATCTGCAACAGACACCTGAGGAGGTACTCAGCACAGTAAAAATAAAAAGTAATATCATCAAATTTGATGCACATCATCGCCGTCGTAAATATGATGTTTTATTACATCTGTATAGCGTAACAAAAGTTGACATTGCTTGATATTTCCTCCTCAAACTAGAAACGCGTAATTCATTTAGACGTAATATTTTTGATGTAATTGAAAAAGCGACGTAAAAACGGACAGGATGAATCCCGCTTTTGGCAGCCGGTTGGGGATTCGGAATTTGTAAAATAATGCAAAATATTCTTTCAGTTAAACAATTTTACATTTATTAATTTTTGAAGCATTTTTCGTTTCTAAAGACTGACAATATAGATACTTATACATACTCGAATTATGATTTTCAGCTTAGATTTATAGTCTTTAATTAGGGGTTTCCCTGATTCCAATTTAAATATTAAATTTCAGAAATTGTAATCTTTAGTTTCTAACAAAAATTTTAAATTTTTAGCAGAAATTTTAATTTTGCGTCGGCAGAAATTTTATCGGCGCCAGTGTAATAGATCATTTTGAGGCAGCATGCCTGTGAACCCATGAATTTATTTATGCATTGGATCTAGGGAAATTCCTAAGTAAAGTTCTCCGGAACTCCTCCGGAAGTTTCTCCGATAGTTCCTCCGGAATACCTGTGAAAGTACCTCCGGGAATTCTTCCAGAAGTCTCTGCGAATTCCTTTGAATTTCCCCTGTGGATGCCTCCGGAAGCTCCTCTAGAGATACCTCGGAAGTTCCTTCGAAATTCCTCCGAAGAATCTTCAAGTTCCTCTAAAATTCCTTTGAGAATCCTCTGAAATTCCTCTGCAAGTTTCTCCGGAAATTCTTTCGAAAGGTCTCAAAATGCCTGCGGAAGTTCCTCTGGAATTCATCCGGAAGTCTAGGGAAATCCTCAAAAATTCCTCGGAAATTCCTCTATAAGTTTCTCTATCATTCTCCGGAATTTCTCGGAAGTTGCTCGATGAATTCCTCCAGGCTTTGTCAGAATTCCTCCGCAAAACTTCAAATTCCTCCGAGAATTGCGAAGAGAATTCCAGGAGGAATACGGAGGAATTCTGGAGGAACTTCAGGGGAATTCTGGAGAAACTCCGGAGGAACTCTTGGAGGAACTACCGGACGAATTCTAAGAGGAACTTCCGGAGGAATACCAGAGGAACTTGAGAGGAACTAGAGGAACTATCAGTGGAATTCCTGGAGACTTCAGGTAGAATTTCTGGAAGAAACTACAGGAGGAATTCTAAAGGAACTTCTGGAGAAATTCTAGAGAACTTCAGAGGAATCCTAGAGGAACTACCGAGGAACTCTTGAAGGAATGCCTAGAAAACCCGGAGAATTCCTGAGGAACTTCTGGAGGAATTTCTAGTGAAACTTTCGGATGAATCCTAAGGGAACTTTCGGAGAAAAATCTTGAAGGAATTCCGGAGGAATTCTTCGAGAAACTTCTCGAGAATTCCTAGAGAAACTTCTGGAGGAATTCCTATAGAAACTTTGGACGAATCCTAGAGGAACTCTGGAGAATTCCTAGAAGAACTTTCGGAGGAATCCTAGAGCAATTTTCGGAGGAATCCCTAGAACTTTCGAAAGAAATTAAAAGGGGAACTTCTGGAGGAATTCTTAGAGGAACTCGGAGAATTCCTGGAAGAACTCGAAGAATCCCTAAGAAACTCAGAGAATTCCGAAGGAATCCCAGAAGGAACTTTAGAAGGAATCCCGGAGGAACTTCCGGATGAATTCCCTGAGGAACGTCCGGAGGAATTCCCTGAGGAACGTCCGGAGGAATTTCCGGAGAATCTTCCGGAGGAACTTATGGAGAAACTCTCGAGGAACTCCGGAGAACTCGGATGGATTCCCGGAGACAGAGAAATTTCCTAAGAATAATTAGCAGAGTTTCCGAAGGAGTCAGAAACTCCCGGAGGAATTTTCAAAGGAACTTTGGAGGAATCTAGAGGAACTCCGGAGGAATTTCAGGAGAAATTCCTAAGAGGAACTTCGGAGGATTCTTGAAGGAACTCTTAGAAATTCCTGAGGAACTTCCGGAGAATTCTAAGAGCAACTCCTGGAGTAATTCTAGAGAAACTGTCGAAGGAATCCTATGGGAACTTCGGCAGAATTAGTTGAGGAACTTCCGGAGGAATTCCTGGAAAAGAACTTCGGAGGAATTCCTGGAAGAACTTCGGAGAATTCCTGGAAGAACTCGGAGATTCTGGAGGGAACTTCCGGAGGAATTTCTGGAGGAACTTCCTAGAATTCCTAGAGGAACTTCCGGAGGAATTCCTAGAGGAACTTCGGAGGAATTCCTAGAGGAACTTCCGGAGGAATTCCTGAAGGAACTTCGGAGGATTCTAGAGGAACTCGGAGGAATTTCGGAAGACTTCGGAGATTCTAAGAGCAACTCTGGGGTGATTTCTGAAACTGTCGAAGGATTCCCTAAGGAACTGTGCAAGAATTACTTGAGGAACTTGCGGCAAATTCTGGAGAACCGGAGATTCCTGGAGGGAACTCGTAGGAATTCCTGGAGGACTTCGAGGAATTCCTGGAGGACTTCCATGGGAATTCTTGGAGGAACTTCCGTAGGAATTCCACTGGAGGAACTTCCGTAGGGAATTCCTGGAGGAACTTCCGTAAGATTCCTGGAGAACTCCGATAGGAATTCCGGAGGAACTTCCGAGAATTCCTGGAAACTTCCGTAGGAATTCCTGGAGGAACTTCCGTGAGGTCCTGGAGGACTTAATAGGAATTCCTCAGAGGAACTTCCGTGGGAATTCCTGGAGGAACTTCCGTAGGAATTCCTGGAGGAACTTCCAGATGGAATTCCTGGAGGAACTTCCGTAGGAATTCCTGGAGGAACTTCGTAGGAATTCCTGGAGGAACTCAAGAATTCCTGGAGGAACTTCCTAGGAATTCCGGGAACTGTGAATTCTGGAACTTCGAGGAATTCCTGGAGAACCAGAATTCTGGAGGAACTTCCGTAGAATTCTGGAGGAACTGTAGGAATTCCTGGAGGAACTCCATAGGAATTCCTGGAGGAACTTCCGAGGAATTCCTGGAGGAACTTCCTAGAATTCCTGGAGGAACTTCCTGGGAATTCCTGAGGAACTTCCGTGAAGATTCCTGGAGGAACTTCCATGGGAATTCCTGGAGGAACTCCAGTGGCAATTCCTGGAGGAACGTAGCAATTCCTGGAGGAACTTCCGGAGAATTCCTGGAGAACTTCGGTGAAATTCCTGGAGGAACTGGAGGAACCAGTGGAATTCTGGAGGAACTTCAGTGGAATTCCTGGAGGAACTTCCGGTGGAATTCCTGGAGGAACTTCCGGTGAATTCCTGGAGGAACTTCCGGTGGAATTCCTGGAGGAACTTCCAGTGGAATTCCTGGAGGAACTGGGTGGAATTCCTGGAGGAACTTCGGTAGATTCTGGAGGAACTTCCGTGGAATTCCTGGAGGAACTGGGTGAATTCCTGGAGGAACTTCCGGTGGAATTCCTGGAGGAACTTCCAGTGCAAATTCTGGAGGAACTTCAGTGAATCCTGGAGGAACTTCCGGTAAATTCCTGGAGAACTTCAGTGGAATTCCTGGAGGAACTTCCGGTGGAATTCCTGGAGGAACTTCGTGGAATTCCTGGAGAACTTCGGTGGAATTCCTGGAGGAACTTCAGTGGAATTCCTGGAGGAACTTCAGGAATTCCTGGAGGAACTTCCGTGAAATTCCTGGAGGAACTTCGGTGGAATTCCTGGAGGAACTTCCGGTGGAATTCCTGGAGGAACTTCGGTGAATTCCTGGAGAACTTCCGAGGGAATTCCTGGAGGAACTTCGGTGGAATTCCTGGAGGAACTTCGGTGGAATTTCAGGAGGAACTTTCGGTAGAATTCGTGGAGGAACTTCCGTTGGAATTCCTGGAGGAGCTTCCTGTGGAATTCCTGGAGGAACTTCGGTGGAATTCCTGGAGGAACTTCCGTGGAATTCCTGGAGAGAACTTCGCTGGAGGAACTTCGTGGAATTCCTGGAGGAACTTCGTGGAATTCCTGGAAGTGTGGAACTGGAGGACTTCGTGGAATTCTGGGACTTCCGGTGAATTCGAGGAACTTCCGGTGGAATTCCTGGAGGAACTCGGTGAATTCCTGGAAATTCGGTGGAATTCCTGGAGGAACTTCGTGAATTCCTGGAGAACTTCCGGTGGAATTCCTGAGGAACTTCCGGTGAATTCGGTAATCTGGAGAACTTCGAAGGAATTCGTGGAGAATTAGCTTTATGTACCCGGCCTGCTCGGAATTTCCAGATTGGTTCGCAATTTGATTTCACGTAGGAAATGTTTAAACCAATTGATCAACAGGGTAATAGTGTTTACCTATGATACTTCATCATTTTATTAAAGAAAACTTTTGGAAACATTGCTGATTTTGAAGAAGGGACAAACCATTGCCTTTCGGGCAAACGCCTTTTTAAAAAGGACAAACATCCCGATCTTATTCCGGGCAAACGCATATTTTAAAAGAAGGATCACACCACCATTGCCTTATTCCGAGGAATGCCTACTTTTGAAAAGCAATCCACACCATCTCTCAGAAGGACTAATCATTGCTTGCTTCACTGGGCAAACTATGATTCCGATGAAGGTAACAATTGCTTTTCCCGTCGAAAATTAAATCTCGTTTTATTGTCCCAGTCGATTCTTTGGCTAATTTGAGGTCAACTTTCCCAAAAACTAATATTTTTGAAGCCTTCAACTATTTTAAAATCGAAAACAAAACCAAAAAGTGCTGGACGTGTAAGCACTGGAAAATTCACCAATGTTATGGTAATATGGTCTTCCTTAGACGGAGATATGAGTTCCAAATGGTGGACATCGGTAAATGGGTTGAAGTTATACTGAATTGATCGATAACTAAACAATACCCTTTCTCACACCCTCCCCTTAAAAACGACCTAACCACATCCACTAAAATCGTTTTCTTAGGACAGACAATATTTGATACAAATTTGGTTCACACCCTCCCCTTTTAGCATCCCTAACCCCCATCGCTCTCCTTAAGATAAAGAATGTTGTTCCAAATTTGGTTGAAATCGCCATGGGTTCAGAAAGTACACTGGGTTGATCAATTTAGCAATACCCTCCCACACCTCCCCCTTTTCCAAGAACATCCCTAACCCCCCATCATCGTCTCCCTAAGATAAAAATGTGTGTTCCAAATTTGTTTGAAATCGGCCAATGCGATCAGAAGAAACATATCTTCCCTTCAAAACCACATATCAAATTTGGTCTCATTTGCTTGTTTATCTTCGAATTATGCAGAAATATTTGTTATATTTGAATGAGAGCTCCCCATATAGAGTGGGAAGGGTCCCTAGAAACAATTCTTGTCATCGAACCTCCACATGTTACATTTGGTATTAGCTCTTGAGTTTTGCGGAAAACCACTGTGTGAAAATTTCACACCGATCGGTTCAGTAATTTTTGAGTCTAAATATAAGGTCAAACAGACAGAAATTCATTTTAATGTAAACAGAAGAAGAAGAAGATTATAACTTTCTGTCTTCTTGATTTTTTTCCCCATCATTCTGAATTTTTCAACATCCCTGCTCACTTTTTTTCACTCACTTTTCGTCGTTCACTTTTCGTCGTTTCGCGCGTTCAAAATTAGCTCTCTTTCCGCTTTGTAACCGTTTATAAGCACCATGTCTACGATGTTTCTCTTGGACAAAACACAACAACAATTGAACTCTGACACGATGACCAGTGGATATAAATCTGCGATCACTGCAACAATAAAATTTAATTATGGGTATATTTCAAAATTAAAATTAATTTATTGCCGATCGAGGCTTACCTCCATGATTCAATTTACTCTGCATTACCAAAGTGGTGCAGGATCCTGGATTTTAATATCAAATAGTCGAATACGCACTGTTCACACTCCACGATTTAATTAAAACTCGAACAGCACTTTGTTAAAACTTCATGTTTAGCACAAAGAGTTTTTCCACGCACCGACAAGTTTGCTTATCAACAACAAAGCGAAAATTTATTCTGACTGACAGTTCGTTTCGAGCTGCAGCTTTGAGTGCGATCACAGCATTGTCCAGCAATTTCACGTTGATTTAACATAATAAACAACCTGAGTATGTAATATTATCCTTCTTTTCCAACTGACATGATGTGCATCATTTTATGTGTAATAAATACTGATTTATAGAGGGTAATTTTACGTACTTTGTGCGTAACTGAAAAATATTTTGTCCGCTAGATTTTACGTTCAGTTGTGTAATTTTACATCGATTAGACGTGAAAATACATCAAATCGGCTATTACATAGATTTTTTGAGTACATTGACCAATGTTACGTCACGGATATTAATATTTTTTTGCTGTGAGGTAGTGTGGATGGGTATGTCAGTAACTCTACCCGACCCACTAAAACAAACCCTTTCAGATCCGTACCCCGGCCGCAATTAAGCAATACATCAGGGGGACTATGAGAACGCTTCACGCTATGCTGCACTTGACGTCAAACACAACATCGACTTCAATGGCTACCTCACCACCTGTCGATCGCAAGCTAGATGTACCTCGGTCCGTATCCATCTCACGTTGAGACAGCACCCGACAACAACCACCGCGTGAACCGCAATGACCTCTATATCTACATACTGAGTCCCCGGCCACCCGCGACATGTTGGTTGTCGGGTGACAAGTGTTCACTATCATCGGGTGCCCTTACTGCACTCGTTGGTTTTGTTCAAGACGCCACCACCGCTGCAGTTTCGACATGGATCTGTTGAGATGCTGTGTTCACCGCATTCCATATAGCTTCTTCCCGGCACATCCTCTCGCGAGGTTGTCCGGGTTGTATCCATACCACTAATGGTATGTGCGTTCTACTCGATCGCGGCATGCAACATCACTGCTCTCCGATTCTACCTCACCTACACATTCAGAGACACTCCAGAATCTGCAAGCCAAACCTGTGTAGGAATTTCTTAAAGCACATGTTCAGACAACACCTGTGTTAGGGTGAAGTTGACTTGACCATCTTCCTATCAACCCAGTTGGACACATCTGAATCAGTCTGTGGTCCAACGACCTTTGACTCGGATGTCCATGCTCTGCCATTTGGAACGCAAGCTGCTCTCTTGACGTCGCACTTGCCCGAGTCCCTTCCGTTGTAGCACTCCACATCCTCCTCTAAGGTGTGTCTATCGGCATCATTCCAGCTTACGCACACCGCCTCATATGGTATGGTGCGATATGCTCGCACTAGACATCAGCCGGTGTACTTATCAATTTCTTTACATTGTACTCGGCTTTTAGTGCTCGGCCCATGCCCACGCCATAACGGATGATAGACAATGCTACGCCAGCTATCAGCCTACGCACTTGACTATACCGCCGATCTGTTGGACATCATTCGTGATAAAGATTTTATCGCCAATGAAGCCCTTGATCGCATAATCGACGTGGCTCGTAATTGAGCTATCATCGATCATCACGCCTGTTGAGAGACCTCACGGAGTTAACTGTGCAGGTCCCTACTCTATCCTCGCCTGTTGCAGCCGCGGTGGTATACTACCACTTCTGTCTTGTGATGCAAGGCAACCGCCTCGAGTTGAGCCATTCCTCCACTCTGCCAATCGCGTATGAAGCCTTCAGTTCGACTTCGACGAGAGTGTCACCTGCTACTTCTAGCATTACGTCATCCGCGAAGCCTTCTATCTTCACTCGCCGGAAGACTGGCGTAATACTCCATCGTACATAATATTCCACAGAACGGTCCGAGGATCGATCCTGTGGAACACCCGAACTACGATCGACTTTGACCGGCATCAGTGTTGTATAGCACCCTATTCAATAGTTTTCAGTATCCTGGTAATCCGAACTCTCAATCGGTGCAGGAGTCAGCTTGCTGCCAGCTAGCATTGTTGAACGCGTTTTACATCGAGTGTAATCACGCGCAGTACCTATCCTCTTCTGTTTAGACCTCTCGCTATCTTGGCCGTATCCGTTACCGCTCGAATTGCTTCGATGGTAGAACGGCCCTTACGGAAGCTCATACTGGTTGCTAGATAAGCCACCAGCAAACTCTGTATGGCCGACAATCTATTCAGAATGACCTCTCTAGCAGCTTTCAGCGTGTGTCGAGTAGGCAAATTGTCTGTATGCCGAAGGATCCCCGGCTGTTTGCCGGAGCTCGGTATAGCAATTTCTGCCGTTCCATCGATCTGGAAATTTCCTTCGTCCATGCATCTCTGGAGCAGCTCTAACATATCTGGATTGGCAAGAATGGCGTGTTTAAGGGCCAGGTTTGAATACCATCCGGCCTGGCGCTTATTGAGCTTAAGTTTTCTTGCGCTACGATAAGCTCTTCGTTAGTCACTAGCGTACGCATCTGACAGCTCGTACGGTGTAGCGGGCCAGTCCGATGGTTCATGTGTCGGAAACAGTCCTCTACTATACTGGCTAACAGCTCTGGGGATCTTTGGAGGTGTGCTATTGGTCCCTGACATCACTATCCTGTATGCATCGCTTACGGGTGTCATTCGCCATCCTGCACAGCTGTTCAAGCAGGCTCGCTTGCTGCATTTAATCTCGTAGTTCAGGGCTCTGCTCGCTGTCCGGAATACCCCTCGTCTATCGAGTCGCTCAGCGTCTGTTCTAGCACGTCAACCTTCTTTTAGCTTTAAGACGGTTCTACGAAGATCTGCATCGTGTCAGACCACCAGTACACTGGTTGTCGATTTCCTGGGGCTGGTGGCATCGCCACGTCGCAAGCACGTGTACTCCGTCAGGTCGTTACCGCTTAGTCCTGTGTCCTACTCTCCCAGCGCAGTGCCTCCACCAACAGCTCTTGATTGAACTGTGACGTCGCCATCCGGGATCCGTTGCACCACCTCTTCTCGTCGTAGTTCTCTGGGTATACTCGACCATAACGTACTTCCTGATGGTCGCTGAAGTTGACGCTCGTGGACCATCCATTTGGTTCTTCAGTCCATCCTGCGCTGCAGAAGGTGACATCGATACATGAATCACCGCTCGGTCCTCTGAACGTTGGCACTTGACCTTCGTTCAGCAGAACTACGTTCAATACCGCGTGACTCTAACAGGATATGACCTCTAGCGTTAGTAAACCGGAACCGTCCACTGCCCGCATTGAAGTCACCTGCTACAACTACTGGTTAAGGCCAGTTAGCTTCGCGCAAGAGTATCACTACCCTAGTGTACTGCTCTATACTCCATCTAGGAGGACAGTAGCATACAAAAGTAAACACCGTTTACCTTTGCTTGACGAAACCTCATCGTTAGGCGAAGATATTATCTTCTGGATGGGGTAGCGCCCAAGTCCAGATTCCCACCATACCGGACTTGTCCGCAATCCAGCTGCCGTTTCCAGCAGGATGCGGTATAGTCGGACACAAGGCAACATCAGCTTTACACTCGATAACCGACTGTTGTAGCAGCAGCTGGCCGCCTCGCAGTGGTTCAAGTTTAGCTGTGTTACTTGCATGTCTGGACCCTTCTAGAGGCCGGACAGGTACGCGCACCGGTGAGATGCCTGTTGTCTGCCCCCGTAGGACAGATCAGGCATCTCAGTGCAGCTAGGTGCGAGCCTGGTGGTTTTCGGCTCCACCTACGGCACAGCTTACTACGGTCAGGTCCCTTACAGTCATATGACTTATGACCGTGGCCAAGGCACCTGTAGTAGGCCTGATTGGTTGGCTTTGCTCAGCGAGCACCGACCAACCCACCTTCAGTTTCTTATCCAGCACCTTCTTGGCCTCAGCCATGGTATTGGAATGAGGCAACCTGCATTCCCGCAAAGTTTTGCGTAACGAATCGCGGATTCCTGGATCTCGACATTACACTGATCCTTCAGTGCGTCTACCAGGTCTCCGGCTTCGGTTCTCATCCATGCCCTTGCACTGGATGTTCAGGACTGGGCACAGGGCTCTACTAGACCCTGTCACCCAGGACCTCTTCCGTCAACTTTTTATACTGAACTCTTCGAGTAGCATCCCCTTCAAGACGAGAATCATCTCGCCTTTGCGCGTTCTTCGGATGCAGTTGACATCCCTCCTAGACTAGAGAGCTTCTAGTGCCTCTCATAGTCTTTAGGACTTCGCTAGCTTTTATCGTCAGCCTTGACAATGATCGCTTCACCTCTATCCTTCCGCTTGCCACTCCACTAGAAGGCGCACCCTTTTCCTCACGGGTCTACCTTCTTGGCGGTGGCTGGATCCTTTCCCTTGGTCGCACTCCTTGCGACCTGCTGGCGGCTTCTTTTCTCCTTTTAGGATTCACTACCTTTGTCCATGGTAGATCTTCTCCCGGCGGTCCTCTGATATCTTCCTGGTGGAGTACCATTTTCCTCTCGGTCTCCACTCGGACCTTTGCTGCGGTCCGTGCCAGCTTTATTAGCTACTTTCAGGTCCGCCTCCTGCGTGACCCTACTAAGCTTAGGAGTTGCTCGCTGTTAGCCATACGCCGTTTAAGTTCTGCAGTCTGGCTCTCCCAGCTGCTTCCTTCTGCAAGGAGCCGAATCTTCGATTCGGCCTCCTTCGAGGCCTTCTTGGCTTGGCTAACCAATTCCTTTCTTCAGTAAGAAGACGGATCTTGTGCTCCGCCTCCTTCACTGGCTTCCAGCAAGGACTTCCACTCCGACTTCGCCTCCACGACTAGAGCGCAGAGGGTTAGTACGGCCTGTAAGTCCTTACTATAATTCACTGCGTTGTCCAGGAAGGACATGATTACGTCCGAAACGTCCGTAATCACCTCCATCGTCTGGACTCCATCCTCACCGTGGTTAGTCATCACCGAGTTAATGACTTTGGTCAGGTGGGCCGTCCATCTAACATCCACCGCACCTCTTCCGACCCACCACGTGCTCCGCCATCGCCTCCCCGGCGATCTTTGGGGTGACCGATCAGCCGCTGCGCCTGGCGAAAGGGTTCTCCTTGTCGCCATTCGCCTCACCTCCTTCCTTCGTCGTTTTGAAATTTTAATGGGAAACTCATGTTTGTTGGGTTGCCCGGCTGTGTCCTGTTGGTGTGTCGCCTTCGCGATCCCATGGTTATCTATACATACCTTGCGGCATGCAGGAGGCCATGCGAGGTTGACACTTTCGTGTTCAGAGCCAGATCAGCGCTAGTCAGGAAGGAGCATCTGAGTTCTCCCACTCAGCTACCAGCTGAGCCACAGGATTGTACCGCGTGCCACAAGGCCTGCCACGGTTTTAGGGGACGGAAGACAGCCTGGCCATTAGCCCATTCGCCGTTTCAGGTCGGTGTCACCCGCCTTACTAAGAGATTAGAATAACAGACTACCAGCCTTGCGTTCACAATATCTCAATATCCAAAAACAAGACCAATAACATGCAACCAGTATACCATAATCAGGATCTTACGGATCAATCCTGATGTGCCAATGGCACTCCCTGGGCTTGTGCTTTTGAAGCGGCACACAGTCGCTTTGATAGAGTCTGCTTACGGGCACTTGTGGTTTTGGGAGGGATTTTAGAGCCCACTGCTAAATCCCACCACGCCCTAGGCAGTTCTCCTGACTCGCAGACAGCTGGAGGGGTCTCAAGCCTGGACATGGTCCATGCTGTCCCTACTGTCCCTGCTGCCCCAGGACTTGGACACTGGCGGAGTTGAATCTGTGATAGATATTTTATTAAATTT